>NC_085042.1:2174770-2289770 GCF_963692335.1 Osmerus eperlanus
GAATCCTTGGACCTTTGGAATCACAAATCCATGCATCCTTTTAAATCAGTTGATGTCAACAAATATAAACAGTACAAAACTGAACTACAGTGTGTTATTCTGTATTTAGGGAAAGTGTGCTTTACCATGATGAGATCCCTGATTCATTAAATATATTGATGGCATTTGATTTTGATTGTTCCCTGGTCATCTTCACTCCAATATTTCCAAGAACTACAACAACAGCCAGGGGTGGTTTGCTTCATAACTCAGACCTTTATTATAGTTAACAAGAAGCACATCTTTTGTTTTACACTCCATTCAAGTATACTGCTAGAATATGTAACATTTGCCGTTCAGCTGTCAAAATGTAACCGGGCCCTCATAAAACAGAGGGGGCAGTTATGTAGCACCAATTAAAAAAAACAATGAAATAAACTCACACACATGAAAGTAAAAACTAAAGAGAACAAAGTTCTATCAAAATCCCTGACTTTCACAACAATAAGTTACTAATAAGATGTTTGCTGGAAAATAAGAAATGATTTGGGAATGAAAGTAGTCCAGAGGAAAAAAGAATAGCTTTATTTCTTTCACAATAAGGCAGTGAGGCAACTTTAAAAGAATTTCTACCTTTACCTTACTCGTTGTGGTGAGGAGTGCACTGCGTGGAGAAGTAACCCTAACTCTTCTTCAGAGTTCTTAGTGTCAGTCACAGTCTTGAATGAACATGAAAGTGAACTATTCAGGCACGTCGGTCTAATTTGGTCACAGATACCAGCACAGGAGAAAACACCATAAAATAACTTAAGGAAAATGTGTCAACCACAATGAAGAGTCGGACTTAAAATCTAAAAAGAATAATTAATGATGGTGTGATCCCCACATTTGTTTCCCTCACCAGTACGTTGTCACTAGAATGTTGTGATTTTCTATGGTTAAAAGAAAAAAAAGAGGAAATAATCATACACAAAAAATGTATTTGAGAGCACTTCAGAACTATAATTGCATTAATCAGCTATTAGTTGCTGCATCCTTAAGCATCTTGAATAAGCTATTAATAGGGTCATTATAATAAGAGTTCCCAAATATGTATCTGTCCTAACAATTCTGCAAAGTTATCAAAACTCAGTACAATGATCTTAGAAATGTGGTTCTGAATAGTGCACCAGGATTCCCTTTGATGACTGTACTTTAAGGATACACTGAATGTATCCTTAAAGACAGTGGGGAACCACAAGAGACATTTCATCACTAATGCACAAACGGTCTCCAAGTAGCGGGGGAGGGAAAGAAAGAGAGAGAACAAGTTTGACCTCTCTCTTGATCTCACCTTGAGATCTGAAGCTACGAAGCTGTTTTAGTACTGGAGTCGACCGCACGTGGGAGACTCGAGTGACAGAGGTGATGGCTGGGAGAGGTGAGAACTGCTTCTCCTCTGGACATTTTCAATAGGCGCTGCTGCAGTCTTGGTGGAAGATGAAAGGGTTCACCCAGGCTTGCTTGCAGGGGCAGACACTGAGGGGTGTCTTAGTGGTTGGGGGTGCGTTTGGCTTGGATCTCTCAGAGGTGCTGCTGATGGCTGGCGGTTCATCTGATCTCGGTGGTCTTCAAGGTCATTTACCGGTGGACCACCTGGTTGTTTAGGAGGCCGGGGAACGTGTCCTCCGTCTCTGTGCTTAATGATCCACCTGGACAGGGGGAGAGGAGAGGAATAAGCCACAAAACGCAGGCCCCGTGAAGCCATAGATGGCACACACCAGCATACCGTCTTCCGGCATCATGACCTACCGTTGTGGCAACTGTACATCCATACACGATGGCCGTCGTATCGACATCTGCATTTCATGACGTTGTTGGTGTAGTCCGACTCCGCCACCTCATAGTTGGGGTTGATAACCACCTGTAAGGGACAGCAAAATATTTAGGGTCCTAACCAAACTCTCCTACACTAAGATAAACACACATCGGAACTTCAGCATCCTTGGAGCCCATCTGGATCCCCAAGGAACACAGCAGGACAAAAAGTGAAGAACTACAAATGTAGAAAAGACAGAGGTTAGGGAAACCAGGGAGGTGACCTGGAAGATGTAGTCCCCAGGCTTGATGTCTGTGATGTCGACCCACTGGCAGTCGATGTCATGTCTGTAGGTATCCCAGCATCCCACCGTGATCCCTTGCTCTCCGAAGTTGGCACACTCATATCGCTTCTCGATACCTGGTTATAACCCAGAGTGAAGCCGTTTGATCAACTGATGACTGATTGTGGAAAAAAACGATTAAAATGCTTGATACCACGTCATACATATTCAGTTATGTTTGAAGACAAAGTAAAGCGCTCTATTTAGTTCAAGCTATAATACACACTTAGAGGTACAATAGGTAAGATTTGTCAGTAGAAAATAAGTTTTTTTCCCCCCCATATAAACATGTTGTGTAAGATAATGAGCTTACATAACACGTAATAGTTTAGCTGATAGTTTAGCAAGACAGGCAGCTCAGTGCCAGTTGAACGTCAATTCAATTCAGCAATCATGTTCCTGCCCATCGCCTTCGGCGAGGCAGCACTTTCTCTGTGACTTATTTTGTGGAAAAAGTCAGTCAAACTTGAGCTGGAGGAAAGCACGGAACTTCATATGAGAAGCGGGGGTGGTGTATGTGATATTTAAATACATGTTATGTTACCTATTATAGCTTTGTAAATACAAGTTATTCTCACCCTCGTCGCACTCCGAGTCCTCCAGACAGAAACTGGCTTTGTGCCCCTCTGCCACTTTTGTGCCGTTGAGACTGAGCAGATCATAGTGAGTAAACACCTCCATGCTGTGGTAATGTCTGAAGAGAGAGGAGAGACAGAGAGAGAGAAAAGAAAGAGAGGGAGAGACATTGAGACACACAGGGAGAGAGAGAGAGAGACATTGAGACACACAGAGAGAGAGGAGAGGAGAGAGAGAGAGAGAGAGAGAGAGAGAGAGAGAGAGAGAGAGAGAGAGAGAGAGAGAGAGAGAGAGAGAGAGAGAGAGAGAGAGAGAGAGAGAGAGAGAGAGAGAGAGAGAGAGAGAGAGAGAGAGAGAGAGAGAGAGAGAGAGAGAAAATAGACATTACAGCACATCTCCCAAAATAGTATATGTTCAGCCCTTCAAGGTGCAGTGCAAACCCACAGGTCTCCTGGAGATGGGTCTGATTGAGGGCTGGGCTAAATGCTGCCAGTTTGATGTGTGTAAAGCGGCTGAGTGTGCAAAGCTGCCAGCACAGCTCCATTCGTCCAATGGTGCAACCACAAAAATCTAGGCCTTCTCGTAGCTCCAGTCTCCATGGTCAATTACAAGGCAGAGAACGTATGGAATGGAAAATTGCAGTGAAGAGGGATTCTTCTTGAGAGTTCAGAAAGTTGCTTCTTTCTGCTGACTCCAAGACAAAAGCCCTTTCCCTTCAGGGAAGAGCCATGAGTGAACCTATTATAACTACGAACTAGAGAGGGTACAATTTCTGGGGAAATTGTAGGGTGTGCTTGCTTGCGTCGTTTGCACAGGGGTCCGTTTTTGAATGACATTTTTTTTGCTGCTCATTTACAACTGAAAATACGAGTGAAGTGTAGAATGAAATAGATGTCTTCTCATTTCCCCTGCAAGAGGCAGCCTCATCGTTGAATCAAAACGAATAAATTTGGCAGACCGGTGTAAAAATTGACCTAATCTCTATGACTTAAACGTCATTTTAAGTTTTTCCCTTCTCGTGATATTTTCAGGCATTTAGCCTACTCATTGCATTCATTCATTAATAAAGAACCCCCTTTGAAGATTATTCTACAACGTTACCCGGCAGTAGAAGATGGAATCGAGATTCAAACAGTACCATCTGCTAACTGAAAATATGCCCCCCAAAACGTAAATAAGCTTGACATTTATTTAGTGGAAAATCGCTCATTCATAAAAAGCTCACTGGTAGCGATCATTGTCAGTAACAACGCAAAATGCGATATAGCCCTGTGTGGAGAAGCTGCCCCGGTAAATTGTACTACTACAGTACAGTACTAGACTACTGCTTTGTTTGTCTTGGTAGCGATTGCGTTGGTTGAATTGGATTTAACGTTCCGTTGTATGGTTTAAGCTGAAATTAATTATTTTCATGAACAGATTGACAAAGTTTAGGCTGTGGCAATGAAGTTCAGGTTAGTAGTTAGATAGACTTTTGATTTAAGTAAGGGGAGTGCCGAACATGTTCTGTCGCCGTTTGACTTCCTACAGCTGTGTAGATGTTTTTGTAGTGTCTCGCGTAGGCTACAGCGTTGCAGTGAGCAACACTGGTTTGAAACCACAGGTAATGATAATTTCACCCACAAATCGTTTACTTGTAATGTAATGTCATAATGAATCCTACAACGAAAATGTATTTGTGAGGAATGTTTATTTTAACGATTGAAAACAGATGCATCATAGACCAATGTAGTATGTGTTGCCCGGCCAACAGAGGCTAATGTCATGATGCTAATACTTCAGTGACATAGTAGACTACTGTTTCCGAAAGTAGATGTATTTCCTTAATAAAATCAGCTTATATTGTACATTACACGTCACAATTGTGTGTCATATCACAAAGTAAAATTAGTAAATAGTTATCACCCTGGCCTCTTTGCTTGTGGCGTTTCTGCAGCTCCCTTGCAGTAAAGCAGTTAGCTTAGCTATCTCCCAGAAGTTAACGAGCTGCTAAACTAATGTTCTGCTAGAGGTAGTCACGCGAGTTTTCGGTGACGTTAGTGACGTAAGTAGCGTCATTGACTGTGGCTAGCAAGTTAGCCACCGTTAGCTTCACTTTTCGCCACAAAAACGTAATTTCCACTTAAACCATGCAACGGAACGTAAATCCCAATAGAAGCAACTCAATCGCTACCAAGACGAAACTTTTGACACCTAGGTTGTCTATGTAGGCCAAATATTGACTGAGTTTTAGGGGGGCAAAAATAAATAATAATAATAATAATATATATGTGAGAGAACAAAGGTTGTGCTCTCGCCGAAGGCTTGAGCACACCCAATAATATATATGTGATTGTGCCCTTGCCGAAGGCAAAGCACACCCAACTAGAGAGGGTACAATTTCTGGGGAAATTGAAGGGTGTGCTTGCTTGCGTCGGTTGCACAGGGGTCCGTTTTTGAATGACATTTTTACAACTGATTTCTGTATATTTTATATGAAAATGCATACTTATTATTTATAAAGATTAAATAGATTTAAAAGCATTTTTTTTTTGCTGCTCATTTACAACTGAAAATACGAGTGAAGTGTAGAATGAAATAGATGTCTTCTCATTTCCCCTGCAAGAGCCTCATAGTTGAATCAAAACGAATAAATTTGGCAGACCGGTGTAAAAATTGACCTAATCTCTATGACTTAAACGTCATTTTAAGTTTTTCCCTTCTTGTGATATTTTCAGGCATGTAGCCTACTCATTGCATTCATTCATTAATAAAGAACCCCTTTGAAGATTATTCTACGACATTACCCGGCAGTAGAAGATGGAATCGCGATTCAAAGAGTACCATCTGCTAACTGAAAATATGCCCCCCAAAACGTAAATAAGCTTTTAATCGCTCATTCATAAAAAGCTCACTGGTAGCGATCATTGTCAGCAACAACGCAAAATGCGATATAGCCCTGTGTGGAGAAGCTGCCCCGGTAAATTGTACTACTACGGTACAGTACTAGACTACTGCTGTGTTCGTCTTGGTAGCGATTGCGTTGGTTGAATTGGATTTAACGTTCCGTTGTACGGTTTAGGCTGAAATTAATTATTTTCATGAACAGATTGACAACGTTTAGGCTGTGGCAATGAAGTTCAGGTTAGTAGTTAGATAGACTTTTGATTTAAGTAAGGGGAGTGCCGAACATGTTCTGTCGCCGTTTGACTTCCTAAACAGCTGTGTACTGTAGATGTTTTTGTAGTGTGTCTCGCGTAAGCTACAGCGTTGCAGTGAGCTACACTGGTTTGAAACCACAGGTAATGGTAATTTCACCAACAAATCGTTTACTAATGTCAGAATAAATCCTACAACGAAAATGTATTTGTGAGGAATGTTTATTTTAACGATTTAAAACAGATACATCATAGACCACTGTAGTATGTGTTGCCCGGGCAACACAGGCTAATGTCATGATGCTAATACTTCAGTGAAATAGTAGACTACTGTTTCCGAAAGTAGATGTACTTCCTTAATAATATAAGATTATACTGTACATTACACATCACAATTGTGTGTCATATCACAAAGTAAAATGAGTAAATAGTTATCACCCTAGCCTCTTTGCTTGTGGCGTTTCTGCAGCTGCCTTGCAGTAAAGCTATAGTTAGCCTAGCTATCCCCCAAGTTAACAGATGCGAAACGAATGTTCTGCCAAAGGTAGTCACGCGTGTTTTCGTGACGTTAGTGACGTAGTGACGTTAGTAACGTCAGTGACTGTGGCTAGCAAATTAGCCACCGTTAGCTTCACTTTTCGCCACAAAAACTTAACTTGAGCCTAAACCATGCAACGGAACTTAAATTCCAATAGAAGCAACTCAATCGCTACCAAGACGAAACTTTTGACACCTACGTTGTCTATGTAGGCCAAATATTGACTGAGTTTTAGGGGGGCAAAAAGAAATAAAAAAAATAATAATAATATATATGTGAGAGAACAAAGGTTGTGCTCTCGCCGAAGGCTTGAGCACACCCAATTATAGCAGTTATGTAACTACGGAATAACATTGAACATTGATATCCAGTGTCACAAGTTGAAACGCTCAGAGAAGAGGTTCATGGAAACAAGCCAACTGTCGTGCCTCTCCTTCCAAGCACCTCGAAAACAGTTCACACCCCAGGATTCGGCGCTCACCTGTGGCAATCGTGCCACACCCAAGAGTGGCGGCCAGCCTTGGGTCTGAAGTCGGACTGGCCGTTGTTGTGGATCTGCGAGGAGAAGCGGAGGAGTCGGCGGTAGGAGTTGGCTGGCACCTCGGTGGAGGTGCCGGCCAGGCAGTTCTCCTCGTAGGCACACTGCAGCATGAACATGGGCCGGTCCTCCATGTAGGTAGTCTGCTCCACCACCTGGGGGTTCAGCACCAAGTCTGGGGCAGCTGGGGGATGGGAGGGGGGGACGGGAGGGGCGCAGGAGGGGGGCAAGGCTGTTATGGATACCGTGTCGCCAAGAAATGAAAGGAGAGAGGAGAGGAAGGAGGAGAGGGGAAGGGGAGAGGGGAAAGGGGAGAAGGGAGGGGGAGAGGGGAGAGAGGAGAGAGGAGGGGGAGAGAGGAGGGGGAGGGGAGAGAGGAGGGGGAGAGGGAGAGAGGAGGGGGAGAGGGGAGGGGAGAGAGGAGGGGGAGAGAGGAGGGGGAGAGGGGAGGGGGAGAGAGGAGGGGGAGAGGGGAGGGGGAGAGAGGAGGGGGAGAGGGGAGGGTGGGTCTTACTCTCAGAGCAGGAGACCCCGGCAGCGTTGCGGCCCCCTCCTCTGGGGCAGGTCAGGTGTGCTCCGTGGTGCAGACAGTGGGACAGGGACATCTCCGTACCAGAGCAGCGCACCCCCGTCATCACCACAGCATCAGCGCTCACCTCCCCTGACCAGTACCAAGTCTCCTGGGGAGACACAAAACAAACACACACACACAGTTATACCTCCCGTGTTTCTTTCTAGGACAGCTTCCGTTTTATTGTAAGAAGATTAGTGAAAGGACAGTGTTGATGTGCCAGACTGTCGCAGAGGAGAAAGCCAGACAGTTCACTGCACTGAACACAAGAGAGCGCACCCTGCTCATTAACACTATAATTTACCAAACCTACCAAAACCTAAAACAACTTTTTTTAAATGTAATATCTATTACATAACCTTTGCGTCTAAAACTATCCATCAGGAACATCACATCTGTAGTGTTTACTTTCTGTTTCCACTCAAGTCACAAGAATATGTATACCGGAAATACGAAAATGATCACAAAGAAACTTTATACTAAATATTTGGTTTTGAGTCTTCTAATATTTTGCTATCCAGGACAGACAGCAGTTTACTGTCACAGGGAGATGGTGAACTAGACAGCCTACAATAACACTAAATCCCTACATTACAATTTCCACTCTTAAATCTCCCTTCTGCAAGTACGTCATTCCATTCCACAGTTTACAGACATTTTCCAAAGTCGTCAATGTGACCCCCCCCCCCCCACATCACTATTCCTGTTATCAAACAGCCCTTTAAACTCCCCTTAAAACTACAAATCCCTACTCCGTTTCTTGAAGAGGGTCTGTTCTGCTTAATGCCTCCCAGGTGTTGCTGTTTAGAAAGGGCCTGTAACTACCGGGGGGCGGGGGCAACACCCCTGGCAACCACACATACAGACACATACAGTATTTCATACCTCAAGTAGGTAATATTAGGGAAACTGCTGGTTTAGTTCTGTAAAAATACAAGAGTGATGTAAAAGACAAGGTTGGGGAAAGAAACCTGAGAGGTTTCTACTCTGAATGGGTTTGAACAAAAAAAGTTACACCAAGTTGTGTGTAAGAACAGAAGCTTCTTTTTCTGAAATAGGCCAATTACTTCAACCCACACAAAAAGCTTCCATCCAATCTGACATCACTCCCCAAAGTTCATAGATCTCCTGTAGGAGAGTGTGATGTTGGCAGTAAGTCAAAATAAACATCAGAAAAACACATCATCTTTGAGGCACCTTCAATCAACACTAAAGCACTGACAGAGTTGCTTTGAACCAAAGCTCTGTCAGAATGGCACTGAATCAATGCAGACAGCTAACACAGTCACTCTCTCACTGAGCCTGAATCCCTGAGGTGTTTGTTCCAATACCCAATCACCACTTCCAGTTTCACTGTATTCCCCACTCTGTACTTTGTATACACTCATAGAAACGTAAGCAATGTCACAGCGGTACAAATTGCTCTCGTCCACGCCATATCTGCGCCCCAATCTTACCTCCATTCTTTTCACAGCTGAGACTTCCCATAACGCTACTAAACTCAGGTAGAAGGTTGCAACAAGCTTAAATGAAGCTACACCCAATAGGCTACATATGAAGTATACTTCAGTATTCAAAAGATCCACCCTTCGACAGCTGGGCAGAGATGAATGATGTGTTGGAATTGCACTTCACCCTCGAAGGGAGAGAAGAGACATGAGGAAGAAGAGAGAGGCGAGGAAGAAGAGAGAGGCGAGGAAGAAGAGAGAGGCGAGGAAGAAGAGAGAGGCGAGGAAGAAGAGAGGCGAGGAAAAAGAGAGAGGCGAGGAAGAAGAGAGAGGCGAGGAAGAAGAGAGAGGCGAGGAAGAAGCCACGAAGACAGCAGTTGTCCCTTTAATCCTCGTCGTGTGAAGGTGAAGATAGCCCTGCTTGGATCGAAAACATGAACGACCCATGGACGTAAAATATGTACTGTATACACGGGCAAAACATGAACCGAGGATGGTCTTCTCTTTTTTTGGGGGGGGTCCAGAGATCACACTGCTTTTAATGTTTGATTCTTAAAGAAGAGGGGTAGAGGGGAGAGAGGAGGAAGAAACTGGAAGAGGAAAGAAGAGGGCAGTGGGATGCCATCTTCCCCTGAAGGGTGTTAGGGAATGGGCAAGCAGATGTACAGTGAGCCCTGCAACGTCTGAACCCCTCCCTCCCTCCCCACGGTCCGAGCCCCCCTCACCTGGAAGGCGTTACTGGCGAAGCCCAGGCCCAACTGGCGACACACCACCATGGCCTCCATGGTGCCCCAGCCCTCGCTGCAGACCGTGCCCCACACCAGGGAGCCGTTCCTCTCCACCAGCACCTCCACACGCCCCTCGAACGGGTTCCTCCCACCGCCCAGACGCAGCTGCAGGGAAGAGGGACAGACGTGTTCGGACTGGTCTTCTGGAGACACCGTTCGAGTGTGAATGGGAGACTGCAACTGGAATACTGGCTGATTCAAAGATGAAGGTTGAAGAGGAAGTATAATTGCACATTATTTCTACAAGGAAAGCCTGTTAAGGGCAGAGAGAGTGACCGTATGCTTGAGAAGGTGGAGAATGAGGTGAAGGTTTAGAAGGTAGAAGGTGGAGGAGACGGAGAAGGAGGTGAAGGGAGAATGTGGTGCAGGAGATGAAGGCAGAGCATGAGAAGGAGAACGCGAAGACGGAGAAGTTGGAGGAGGTAGAGGCCGAGAAGGAGGAGGTGGAGGAGGTAGAGGCGGAGAAGGAGGAGGTGGAGGAGGTAGAGGCGGAGAAGGAGGAGGTGGAGGAGGTAGAGGCGGAGAAGAAGGAGGTGGAGGAGGTAGAGGCGGAGAAGAAGGAGGTGGTAGAGGTGGAGAAGGAGGAGGTGGAGGAGGTAGAGGCTGAGAAGGAGGAGGTGGACGAGGTAGAGGCGGAGAAGGTAGAGGCGGAGAAAGAGGAGGAGGAGGAGGTAGAGGTGGAGAAGGAAGATGTGGAGGAGGTAGAGGCGGAGGAGGAGGTAGAGGTGGAGAAGGAGGAGGTGGAGAAGGAGTGCACGGTGGAAAGGGCGGGTGGAAAAGGAGAAGGAGGCGAATGACAAGGTGGAGAAGGAGAAGAGGAAGGTGAAGGAGGTGGAGGAGGGAAAGGAGGCGTAGGTGAAGGTGGAGACGGAGGAGGAGGAGGCAGAGTCGGAGGAGAATGTGGAGAAAGGCGGAGGAGGAGAAGGTGGAGGAGGAGACAAAGTGTTGTGTAGAAGGACGAGAAAGTGGAAGAGGAAGGAGAGGCGTCGGCAGAGAAGAAGGAGATGGTGGAGAAGGTAGGGAGAGTGGAGAAAGAGCTGAAGTTGGAGTAGGAGTAGAAGGTAAAGGAGGAGGAGAAAGAGTGGGGCAAAGGGGAGAAGGTGTGAGGTCCTCACCCTCTCCTGGAAGCCCATGGCGGGGACATTACACCTGACTGCTGCGTCCTCTTCATGACTGCAGCCCAGAGACTCCTTGTTGAAGAAACACTCAGTGATGGACTTCTCAAAGCCCGAGCACAACACCTCGTTCATATGAACCGGGCCCATCCCTGAAGAACACACAAACAGACACACAGACAGCAACACACACACATGGATACACATGCACACAAATACACACACAGTCACCCACACACACATATATACACACACAGTCACACAGACCCACACACAGACAAGATGCATGAATACTGGAACTTCATAGTAGTAAAGTCACAGAATCTTTTGAATCCGTAACATTTATGGAATTTTCTTTGAGGGCTGAATCAGCCAAAGCTGTAAATATTCAAGATGGATAACAATGCATGCCAAGATGTGTCTGTTCCGTTTCAGCCCTGGATGAAGTCCTAATGCTTTATGGTTGTACTTCTCATCTCTCCGTGAGACGAGCACTTCTCTTCCCGGAACACAAAGTTACAGGGAGAGATCTCCGATTGACAGTAAATCAGGTCATAATGTTTTCTTCCCCAAAACGATGCTCCAGACTTCCTGCTCCATGCCTCTCCAATGTTCAAAGTGCCATGAGTGTGGAAAGTGCTTATTTTTCTCTCCAGCATAGAGCCATAAGTAAGTTGTTACAGTTCAAACTGTTGTAAGTGTACGTTACAGGGAGCACCATTTTACAAGGCACCTCTTCCTTCAGAATGTCTCAGCAGAAGGGAGTTCTGTCGAACCCTCCAGTTATTTCCGCAGGGGGATCCATCACTGTTAACTTGCTTTAAAAACCTCCCTGACAACCCCTTAATAACCTGCAGGTAAGGTCCGGGAGGAAGGTCCTCCGCAAGGCTGTAAATCTTGTAGGAATGGAGGCTGTCACTGGGAGAACTGCTCAATAAAAAACATCCTCACAGGCTAAAACAAGCTTCGCAGAACATTAGTTATCCATTAGTTTTCCCTTCATTTCAGTGCATTACCAGTCATGTTTTTCTACCAGTTCAGAGCCGAGGAGCATTTGAGCTATGAATTGACTCTGGACATAGTTTGAGTCTTTGTGACTCAAATGCTATGACAGGGGAGAGCCGAGGCTAAGTTGACATGGTCCATCTGAATGTCCTAATATCTATGGCCAGCAGTTTGTTGAGTTCATGCTGTCCAGGACAGAGTTAGTGGGCTGAGAAGACAAGGGAGATAGTATTACCTCCTAGGAGACCTCTGAGGGATTTACCTCCAGCCACATTTGGTGAGCAGATGTACTGCACATCCAAACAATATGCTTTTGTCATGCCATGTTTCTTTCTCCTTCAATTTGTTTAAAAAAAATCTTTTCAATTGTACAAATGTACAAACATAATATTCATCCACATATTTAATATCCCTTCAATAAGAGAAATGCTTGCGTTGCTACTCTGGATGGTGTACGTCCTTTGATTACTCTTCACTTACAAGACGGAACCATTTTTCCTTCCCTACAGAGCTTGTAATGAAGCAGTTACTGAAGTGCCTAAGGCCTTTGGGACTGTCTATGTCACGACATTGCCTGCCTCGCACTGCTGAGGAATTTCGAACACTACTTGACACGTAGGTCTCAAACCGCAGTCTGCCGCCTTCAGCCCTGTGAGTCGAATAGACAACCTAGCAAACTGTCATATCACCGAGTCGGGGACGGGTGTCCTACCTTGCCCCAGCCGGCCACCAGACAGGGCCTCCTTGGCAGTCCCAAAGCCCAGCTCCCTACACACCACCGTGGCAGAGAGCAGGCTCCAGTTGTCGTCACAGATTGTGCCCCACTCGCCGTTCTTCAGCACCTCCACCCGGCCCTCCCCCACAATGGCCCCGCCACGGAGACGCACCAAAGGTTGCTGCAGGGACGAAGGAGAGAGATGCAGACGGATATAGAATACGAAACAGGGAGGATGCCTTTATGGTCCATTAGATCCAATCCTATGTATCCTGTGTTTAGCAGCCACCGTTTTTTATCCAAGGCAACGTACAGAGGGGGGAATTAAACTCGCAAACTCTGCATAGTCAGATGCTCTACCACAGAGCTATACATGAGCTATACATGAGCTGTAACAGCTGTATGTTTGATTCCAGTGAGACAAGGATCTGCTGGTTTAATATTACATACCAGCTTTCCATTTCCTGCCCACAGGCCTAGCAGAAGACGGGGAGTGAGGTTCCAGACTAGGTGGCTCCATACTCACTTGGCAGTTAACTGCTACTCACCATAAAGGTTTGGGCAAATAGGAAGGGTTTCATTTTACAAGTGGGCACATTATCAAAATAACTTCCATGACTAATTACAGACAGATTATGCAGACTGGATTGCTTGCAGTACAAGTGGTGCTTTATGGACAACACAACAGAATCCCAACACGAACCTGGACGAGAGTATTAGGGTGCCCACACTATGCTGGCACCACAGTGAAAGTTGCTTCCATTTACCAATGCAATGTTTTAGACTTCATAATTATAGGAAGAAGTCAGATTTTCCCCTTAGGGAAGTATGTTCTCATCAAACTGTCATAAATAGTGTTCTACTCGTGAAGGCATGAGGCACGTTTGGAGAGAATTTGTGATGTGGACGCCACCCTGGGTGACTAAAGCCCCGTCCTGACGCTGCACTGTGGAACGTGACGAGGATCAGGCCGCAGCACGGCCAGTTTCTACAGGATGAGATCATCGACATGACCGTCCGCAATCGTTCCCACAAGCTGTTTCCACTGGGCTGCCATCCACTCTCCCTCCCCCCAGTCCTCCGGCAGTGAATCATACAACAACAAACACGCACTGCATCCATCTACATCTGGGCTGACAAAACTGCTGGGGACTGAACGCTAGTGGTACTTCAATTACATTTATTCCTAAAACATCTCTCATGCATCTCAACGCTATATAAAAGCTTTGGAGTCTTCAATGTGTTCCCCAGATGTCCTCTAAAGTCTTCTAAGTCTTCGGGACCCCGTGCAACCCGCCTCGGAACTCCTTCTCAAGACAGGCTTAGGGAAGACGGCTCTGCGTTGCCACGGTTCCTACCTCCTGTCTGAAAGCCTTCCTGAAGCCTGTCATGGGGGTTGGGGCGAAGGCTCTGCCCGGGACACAGCTCACCACCACAGGCATGCTTCCTCCACACGTGCCGTTGGGCTTCTTCAGCTGAGCGTGGCCCAGCTTGCAACTAGACAGGTGGGCCTCGTTCCCCGTGCAGTTCACCGAGAAGTCCCAGTAGTTGGGCTTCCTCCTGCGAGCGAACATCCTGTGAACAACACACAAAATCAGAGGCGGATAATGCTGCTAGCTACAGCTGTTTGTGGTGAAGGTTCGTTGCATGGTACAGTATACGATACAGGGGATTCTGAACATATTCAAAGGCACAAATATAAGGTACACTGTGATATGCCAAAAGTTACAGCAGTTTTAATGCTGTAAAACTGCATTAACTGTAGCCAAGCCTCATTTAACGTCCATCTAACCAATTCAGTCTGTTTCTCGAAAACAACATTGCTGGCCACTTGAGGATACTGATGCCAACAATATGTCAACATTTTTACATTTGGGAGCCTGTAGCTCTGCTGATTGTTTTCTTTCTTTTTTCATTCAAACAGATACTGCACTATTTACTTTCACAACAAACTGGTACCCAGTGTCAACGATGAGTCAACTACTTTTAATGTACAGTATATCCCAAATATATAATGAGACTTGAGATGAGAATTTCAGAATACAAAGCAAGCTGGCATGAGGTAAGGTCAGGTAAGGTCAGTAAGGTAGCATGTTACAAATGTGTTCTCGCATGTGCTTTCTTCAGGTCCACATGAGATAATTGCCGTCTTTCAGTCCCTGCAGGGGTGTTAATCTCTTCCTCTCCACTTTAATAACAACACTCTCTGTTCTCTGATGATCCTCATGCGAAGAACAGCATGTTCTGTCTTTATAGCTGTAAGGAATACCAGACAGGGTTGGGTCCAAGCGCAGATTTAATTAGAACAGTCGGACAGGCAATGATCGGTACACGGGTAGACAGGGCAATACAGGTGATCCAAAATGGAGAATATGAAAACTATAGCCAAGGTTAGGAACAGGACACAGATTTTAACAAGGCTCGGCCTGAACTAGAAACAAGATAAAGACTTTGCACCGGACAATACACAAACAGACACTTAAATACTAAAACCCTAAACGAGACACAGGTGCAGCCGATTGTCCTAATATTCTGGGGACACCGAGCGGCAGCCAATTACCAGCTGCAGAAGGCTCTGGCGTTACAATAGCCCATGTCTGATGTGTGTATGAAAGCAAATGAGCCAGAAACGGGCAACCCTTTGCTTTTCATTTGGGACCAGGTTTAAGAATGTTGCTAACTGGATGTTATACAGTGGAAGCTATTGCAGTAGGATGAGTGGAGGTTTGACAGAGAGAGAGATGAAAAGTAGAATCTTCACATTTGCAAACGTGCTGGTCTTATGTAAGCTACACCAAGCACGGAACAGCCCCTTCTGAATCAAACACGTTGCACCCTGAAATCACATAGACACCTGACTGACATGACTGTATACAGATTCAGGGTCTGACCTGAGTTTAAATTGCAGGGCACACAGAAGCCTCAGAGCAGAGAGGAAGCCAGAAGCCTCAGTACAGAAGAGCCGTGCCAAAGTCCAAAACCAGCCTTATAAAACAGAGACTGCACGCTTTACGGGGTTTCAAGTGAGTGCAGGCAGACACGTAGCTGGAAACTTAGGAGACTGACTCTTCTGTGGTTACCCGAGCAGAGGAAACCGACAGTCAACTCAAGGTTCATTTCAACTCTGGAGGAACTGCAAAGGGGTATGCGGTGATTAATTAACCGCTGGCTGGCTAATTCAGCACAGGTTTCCACATGTAAATAAGATTGAGATCCCCTCCGCAGCTGGTATGCCATTACGACTACTGTGAGGAATGTGAATCGATCTTGGATATTATATACAACGGAAGCTGCTTGAAGAAGGGGGCTGCTTGAATCTTAAGAGAGTGTACTAACATAAAGCTGGCAGTGCAAAAGAGTTTTACTGTTCCATACACTGCTGTAAATTCCAACCAAAAAAAGCAGTGGCCACGGGTAAAGATCTATGTTATCCTCAGATAAAAGATCAAATCCAAATGATCAAAGCCCTGGTGGACTGAATATAACATCTGGACTGTACTCATCGTGGATATGTAACCAGCCACTTGGTTTCAATTTCATACAAATTTGGAAGTTGACAACCTTAAGTACGTTCAAGAGTCAAGGAGGCTTCATGTATCTAAATATCCCAGAGAATAGATCTGGGCTGAAATATGGTATGGGCTTGTCTATCTCACCCCGGGAAGAGTAACATACTAGGCGTGATGAATTGCTCTCTTTTCCTCAAGGCTTACTCCATGGCTTGATGTGACCCAATGTGAAATATATACACACATATAATTCGACGAGACTCTACCAGAGTTACTACCACGAACACATTGGAGGTTCTTTCCAAGATTCTTTGCAACTGTGGAACCTCCAATAAAGGAAAAGTTTAATTTCATAAGGCAAGCATAATACTGCAATTGAGAACTATCGGAGAAAAGCATTTCAACGTAAATGTACATGAGTGAGAAGAAGAAGAAGAAAAAAACCCTCCCTTACGTGTTTGCAGTTTCATATTAGGACCATTTCCTTCCCTCCTATACTCACTTGTAGACTCTGGCATTGTACTTCTTCTCCCCAGGGAATCCAAACATGCCACAGATGACTCTGCTGTTGAGCTGGGTCCAGTCGGCATCGCAGATCTGCTTCCATTTCCCCCCGTCCTTCACCTCCACGTAGCCCTCCGTCACCGGCACGCGCTTCCGGTAGGAGGACAGAATGGCGCGGATACGCACGTCCTCCACCTGGATGTTCAGACTCTGTCCAGAAACACGCACGTTCCTGTTAGACAGTTTGACTGTGGGCCAAGAGATTACACGGTCAAATCCCTCTTCAAATCGGTTTTGCGACTAATACTGTAAATATAAATACATGAACACATTCGGTTCGCCATGTTGAGCTGCACTAAGACATGGAGCCATGGTTATCGCCAAATAAATATGCACACATTTACCACCAACGGGCACTGTCTAAAGACAGGAATCTCTGTGTGTTTGTGTCACTATATGAAATGTCATGGTGGACAGTTATAAATTCATAACCTGATTCTTAATCTCAGCAAAAAATACCTACCCACGTTCACACGTTCCCCCCCCTCCCCACACACACACACACACACACACACACACACACACACACTACTGTCCCAAACCCCCTTTCACTCCAACCCTGAAGGAGATACTTAGTGTGCATTTGCTGGTAAAACTTCTTTTACAACCCATCACCTTTTTCATCCCAACGGCACAGCCTGTGCCACAACTGCCTGGTTGTTGACCAGCAAGCATCAAAGGGTGACCATGGCAACAAAGACAACATGTTTTACTGCAGTGGGTGTCCCATGGAAAAGTTCTGGTAGGAAGGAAAAAGTGCAAAGGTAACACTTTGGAAAAGTCCATAGGTGCTGTACTTCCTTTGTGGAGGGGAGAGAATCTGTGCAGATGTCTTAGGGTATATTTCCTGATCTTATCTCTTCTCCAAACCTGACCAAGCAAGATGAGATCAATACTATGTTGAAATACAACCTCTTTTGTTGGTCGGGGTCCATGAAGAGTTAGAAAACTTCTGCCGTGATTCTTCCGGGGATTTCAATAAAAAGCTTCTCTCTCGGTAGAATAACCCCTACATTCCTGTGCTATGTGACAGAGCCAACTATGACTGACTGGCTGTTGAACTGGAGGTGGAGGGGTGGGTGAGCTATGCTCAGCAGATGGACTGGGTAAGACGTGTAGTAAACAACTCTAGTCTAATGTTGGAAGTAAGAGCACAACGTCCGAGCCAATAAAAAAAATGTCCTAAAATGGCTAAAGGAACGGACAGATCACAGCAGAGCAACAAAAAGGAGTGTCCTTGACTATGATTCCCCATAGACAACCACAGAAACCAGTTGATCTGAGAAGGGATTCTGAATATTTCAGATAAAAAATGAGGTGGGTGTTCAAATGACAGGGCATGAAGATGAATGTGTATGTGTTGACTGATGGCAGACATACACTTAGAATCAAATCAGTCTCAAAAACTGTAAGGTGTGTCATGTTTGTCGAAATTGTTGAAAAACAATCATCCCCAGCAGATCTTTCTGAATACTTGCTTGAAGTAATAATACTTTACTGAATACTTGTTCCAACATCATAACAACTGGCCACAGCTGACAACATTGCCTTAAACCTCAATTAAACATTTCAGATGACAGTTACCCAATACTCACCACTGGATATAAAGATCAACTCCAGAATCTCCCATAACAAACCCACTAAATGCCTTAAAGTTTCAATTACAGTGATAATACATGTTTGTGTATGACTATATTTTCTTACAGGCAGACTGAGGACAAGACCAACAATACTACTGCCAAAAACCTTCAAGAGTGTTTATGAGTAGAGTTCAATGAATCTTTCCCCTCCACTTGCAGACGCCACACACCAAAATATTGACGATTTTTTCCCCATCATTTGTTTGTATGTGCGTCACGATAGCTAGAAGTTGTTTCACTGCTTGTCGCACTCCTGCCCTCCCTCTCAGCTACGGGTTCGTAACCCTCCAGCGTTTCTTTCCTGTTTGGCGTTTTCATCTCAGGAACACACAGGCCTTTTGAGGTCTGTCGGAATATGACGGTTGGAGCAGAAAACCCAAAACACGGAGAGATTTGTCTAACACATGTGGCTTGTTTGGTGGCCACCCTGGGGAGGGTGGGGGCGGGGGGGGAACGGCCTAAGTAGGTGGCGGAGGAGGAGGGGGGGCCTGGGGATGGGGGGGCCTGGGGAGGGGGCAGAGAGGGCAGTGGGAGGGACTGCGCAGGGGGTGGAGGCGGGGTGGCCTGACCAGGGAGACGGCGGAGAGACCCGGGGGGGAAGGGGGGGGCCTGGGGAGGGGGCGGAGCGGAGAGGGGGGGGGTCTCGGCTGCCCGGGAGGAAGGTAGCAGCAGACGGAAAAGTCATTAGTGGGATGATGATGCTTCTCTCTGGAAAGGTTGAGTGAGGGAGAAATCAAGCCCCCACTGTCTCGACTGAGACACTGAGGCCTCCCCGACAGGGCTCATTGGTACCGTGGTAAACCCATTGCTTCCTATGGAGGACACCGTGGAACAGCCCTGCAGTCATGGTTAATCAGCTGCGTAGCTACCGTCAGAATACGGTGCGCTTTACTCAAAACTGCAGACGATGAGATCATTTGCGTTGTGGTGAAAGCAGCCTTGAACCTCTCAGTCTTGAATTGGAGTGTGGTGCAGTGCTTTTGCAACTTCCGACTTCCATTCGAAATACCCAACAAAAGAGGACAGACTCCCAACTTAGTTTTCTTTGAACTCGTTTCGTTTATCTCGTCTAGAAGAGCTTCACCTATATCTTCTCCCTGATACTAGAACCATGAATGTAGTTATGGTGAACCATGGTGTATTCAATGTATTCTGACTCTTGGTGCACAGCAATGTTCACTGGGCTTATTAGAAGCAGATGAGGATTTTGTTTTCAATGTGTTAACTTGGACTCAAACAAGACTGAGTATCATTCTCAACAGTAGAGGGTAAAATGTATATTTGAACAAGATATCCCTGCCATGGCCTTAACCTGTCATTTTCTAGTGTCTTGTCATTATGATTCAGAGCTAACTAATTCATACAGACCTCAACAGAATCATTAAAGAAGATCCATCTAATTATTTCTTTGTTTTATCCCACAAGGTTTCACAACTGCTGTTTTATGCTGTGTAAAAAAACGGTCTCATAACAAACTAGAGGTTGTGTGTATGTGTGTGTGTGTTCACCTCTTAGACTGCAGTCCATAATCTCAGGCCAAGGGGTGAACTCAAATCTCATCCAGACCACAAGCCTATCATGTGTCTTAGCCTGGAAAACAAAGCCTGCAACATGGTTCCAATATAAAAATGGAACAGCATTCTGGGCAGAAATACTCCTGAAACCTGGGAAATGAGTGACAGAGAGGTTTTCCCACTGCAAATACGTTTTCTAACACATTGGTTTATGAGTAGTTACTTTGTTTTGTAAATTTGTTGGGAAATCTTTGTTCCCTGGTTACCACGCCTTGTGCTTCAAGAACACGTGTTCTGGTCCTGACCAGCCTCGTTTGGGTGCTGTTTATCCTGCAAGCCCACAACACAAATTGATGATTATCTCTTTCCTGAAATAGTGTTTATAGTGAGGCAGAGCATGACAAGAGTTCAGCATCACTGTGTTTGTTACTTGCCCTAGCTCCTTTAAAGACATAAAGACAACCGTAGTCGACAAATTCAAAACAGATGTCAACTACACAAGTTGCTACACTTGAGGTAGCTCAAAGCTAAATAATACAATCGTTTCTTGTACAGCTCTTCCATCTCAACAGCAAGCCATGTATGAGCAAGTCTGTGTGAGTTCAGTTGGGAAGGCTGTGCCCTGGGGAGTGAACTGCTGTTTCGCCTCACAATCTATCAGTTGTGTGAGAAGTTAATGAAATAGTTTGAGTCCAATTAAAAATACTGACCAAATGACATGGGCCCTAATGACTTTTCAAAGCGAAAACCAATCAGGTTGGTGTTGCCATGGCAAGTAGCACCAGCATGGCAACATAGTGGGTCTGACCCACCCAGGGTGGATGAAAAATGTATGTACAAATTCAACACCGGTAACCACGTTTGCTTCATTTATTTGATGGCTCAAATGTATGGTCATTTTTGTGTTTTGACCATTTGTTACAAGTGCTGGTAAAAAAGTCCACAAATCGGCAATCAACAAATTGCGCTGGGACGAAAAATATATATAATTTTATGTTGTTAGAATTACCACTTTATTTTATTCTAATCAAACAAAAGTTTGAGTTTTGAAGAAGTTTGTACAAATCTATAAAAAAAAAAATGTATTACTAAAATGCCAGGAATCTCTGTGTGGACACAACCCCCCCAGAAAAAGTATATTTGAGGCAGCGTAAAAGGAGCTTCTTTTATCAGGCAAGGCGGGCAATATAAGGTACGTATGATACATCATAACATCATCGGAAAGCTTACAATCCGCTCTGTCATGATCTGTAAAATGACCGTGACCCATATGCGGACCAAAACACCAGCACCTGTCACATTTGTGAACTACGTTAAAGATGAAACTGCCCCTACAGCGCAATACCCAAACAACATACTACTTAGGATGCCAGAGAAATATTTAGTATGTCCCATGGCCCTGACTATGTCCTATTCTGATGATCTGCTCAGTGAAATATGTATCACACTGACTGAACTATCATTCATTACAAGGTAACAACAGCAGAGCTATGGTTGCCATTCAACAGTATGCACGTCTCTGGTCAGCTCTGCCGTAAAGAATGTGGCACCAATAATCTTTTCAACAATATCGACATTTTGAACTAACTATTATGGGTGTATGAGCAAAAGGGTCAAGGTTCAAGACGCAATGTTATGATGTTGTGGATGTATAGGATTTGTAAAGGATAGGCACGCTCTACTTCAAAAATAAAGGCCATTTAGGGTGCGAGTGAAAAAGACTATTAACTTAAAGTAAAAAAACGCACTCTCAGGCTTGTCTCATTGCTTTTTTGTGACCAGTTTATTTAACAGACGCGTTTCGGCCTAAGTTTTTTACTTTAAGTGGAGGTATAGGGACCTACCAGGGTGGAGGTATAGGGACCTACCAGGGTGGTATACATAAGAGAAAGTGGAAGAGAGTGTACAGAGAGATAAGGGAGTGGGACAGACAGAGAGAGACCTACAATAGCTCACCTTTTACCTGTCAAGGCATGACATCTGTGAGAGAGATAATGGAGATATATCTGAGAAATGTCAGAGACGAACAAAGTTTCCTCTGAGGCCTGTAAGTTGTACAATGTGCCCTGGTTCCAAATAAAGCAGTGTTCTATCTTGTTTATCCATTCAAAATACTAATATAAATCCTCCTTCATGGCTAATATGGATTCTAATGTTAATTCCAGTATGGATTTTCCACAACCCAAATTCAACTTCAGCCCTAAGGGTGTTTCTTTTGATGAAATGTTGACAGGCATACATCTGAGAAAGTTATTCACGAAACTTCAAAGCATCAGAGCACATGAACGTGAATACAGATCTTGCATTGATGCACACGTGAGAAGGTTGACCTGTACGTGTTGCCAGAAACATTTCATGAACACTGAGGAATTTTCCATGTTGAGTTTGGTTTAAAGTGGAATGTAATGAATGTTCTTGACCACTAGTCAGACCTCTACAAAAAAATATAGAAATTCACTTTTGGGCTCTCTCTAGTTAGCCTGCCTTTACCAACAAGCTAAAAGGTTATAGGAGGACACGCTCACTCTCAGCCAATGACAGAATAGTAAAAATACATGAAAACGTATTGCCCAAGGCTCAGAAATGCCTTAAATAAGATATGACTGGAGACAGCTTGTTGTCTTTCTCTCCTGTTGACTGTCCAGCTGAGTGAGCTGGAAACCATACAAACCCATAAACTCCACCGACCACAAAGAAACAACTTGTTCAGTTCAAACACAAAGAAGCATTATGTTCCAGTTATATTCAACCTGTATTTAACCCTCATGTTACCAGTTGTATTTAACCCTCATATCACTCTCATAGCACTAATCCAATTTAGAGTAGAAATCTGGGAGGTGTGTACAAAACATGTCTTAAAAATACAATATCTCCATTTTAGTTGCCAAGAGGACAAAGACATTCCCATCCCAGAGGAATGTGTTCAAAATAGCCTCCGAAACCAAAGGTCGATGACACGTGAGTGTCAGTGTTCGAGTCGCACCTCTCTCTTAACTCACAGCTATAACATTTGGGTTGAGTGGCCAGGTATAGTTCTAAAGTCATCGCCACGTGTACGTACCAAACTGTGAAAGGGCAAGAGGGGCTCTAAAAATGGAGCAGATGTCGAATGACCTAATCCCCCACCCCTCATCGAGTACCCAGGTGCTGTCCTTGTTGTTGTCCTCCACAGAAACCACACCAGTCTGTCGTCATAGCCACCCCACCCCCCCACGCCCCCACGCCCCCACACACCCGCCAAGATCTGCCACGGTGACTAACCCCTGTACCACTTCCAGATGATAAAGCGGGGTCTGCAGTAGAGGGCTGCGAGTGTGCACGTGTGTGTGTGTGCACACGTGTCTGTCTGTGTTTTACAGTACTTCAGCGGAGCCCACATGTCCCCTGTTAGAAGATGGAAAAGTTGAGTTTTTCTTCGTAAGTGTCCCAGCTGGAGACATGAGAGAAGCTGCCTCCAGACGTCTAGACCTCTCCGGCTCTCTGGAGGACTGGAATCTCCACCTTTTGTCTTTTTTGAACCTCACTAGAGGAAGTGGGACGGAGGCATCATTTCCATTGCCATTGCACATAACTAGCTGCCATTTGGATACAAGACCCACACACTGAGTACTTTCTAAGGTATATTCTGAGAAAAATGGGTGAAGTTTTATTACACGTTCAGCTGGGCTAGGATATATTAACCAAAGTCACCCTGATCCAAGGAGTCAAAAGCCGTCAACCTCTTATCAGCTTTTAACTTTGCCGTGACATGTTTTGAGAGGCCTTTGGAAAACGTACTATTTCATCTGAGCAAAACCTCTCCTAGAAAGCCCTGTTCAACAGCTCCCTCACAGCACTGGAATGTGGACATGAGGTCTGCAGAGAGCAGTAAGATAACATGCTGCCTGTGGTGACTGCTACCCCCAGGCTGATTGGATGGCCCACTATGTGGTGCTCACTGAAGCCTTCAAGAACCCAGTGAGGGAATTGAGTTATGAGTGTGACGCCTCACAGCTCCCAGTTAGCCTCACTCTCACTGGCAGACTTCAACTGCAGGCTATTTGGACATTTTGTGTGGTTGGACACACAAGTGGTTCAGCACACAGTGCCTGGAGGGGTACACTGGCAGTCTTTAAACAGCTGCTTCTAATACAAAAATATGTTTCTATTAGAATCTCTAATGAAGATAAGAAACGGTGGTATAATTATGAGCAGTGTTGGGGGAAGTTACTCAAAAAAGTAATATATTATTACTCATTATTGTTCAGTAAGAGTAGTGTGATTAAGTTACATATTACTTTCTGTACAGAGTAATATCATTACTTATTATATTAATTGTACTCAGTGTGGGAATTAGGGGGGGTGTGACCCCCCTAATTAAGACTTGGACCCGCCCAAAAGAGGTCAAAACAACAGGTCGGGGGGGTCGATACATTTATATATCGTTCTTACCTGTAATCGTAAATATTACTTTACGCCCTGGAGAAGAAGTTGACCCCCCGATTGTCATTGTATAATTTGCACTCTGCTTTTACTATTACTTTTAGTAGCGAGTTGTGGAAACGGGTCGCCATCTTTCTTATGGTTTAAAGTGGATTTTTCGCTAGCTTCCAGCTTAGTTTCTCTTTCGAGAAGTTTGAAGTGCTGTTTTTGGCAGTAGATCATACACAGTTTGCATTTCACTTGAAAGTGTTTTCCAATATCTTCAATGAAAGCGAAATAGTGTTAATATTTCCATGCCGAAAACGTAACATGTTCTGCGGCCATGATTGCTGTTGTGTTTGCCTGCAGCGTGAATCAAAGGCAAACATTAGGCTACTGGAAGGGTCGTTTAGGCAACAATCTGTATTTATAAGGCTATTTAAGTCCTTTGTTGAATTCATGCAGTAACTTGGACAAGTAACGCAAGTTACTTAAATAAGTAACTGTAATAATATTACTCAATGTCAAAAAGTAACGCGTTATATTACGTTGTTACTCAGTTAAGTAATAATATTATGTAACGCGTTATATTACATAACGCGTTACCCCCAACACTGATTATGAGACTACAAGAATGATTGTTATGGAATGTCAATATGCCTGCTTAACGCATAAAAGAGACCGCTGGGTTTATCTGGTGAGGTGTTCACAATAAAGACCTAAATGCTTCGGCTGTCTTCAAAGTCAAGATGTCAATTGACAATCACAACTAACAGAAATCCCAACTTAAAAGCAAGGGTGTACCGTTAAAAGAGGGGAATCAAGTTTACCTCCACATTGTTAGTCAAGGTGTTGATGAACTTAAATCCCGGAATCCTTTTGTCACTGCAGACCACGCCCACATCCTCTGTGTGCTTGCAGTCGGATACTCCTATCCCATTGGATGAACAGAGTGCCAGGGTCTTCTCTTTCCCAGAGCAGTGGACATTGTCAAACCAAATGCGCCCTGGAACAAAGAGAAGTTCTCAGCACAATGTGGAAACATCTGAAACTCCACTTGGAGAAGTCCCCATCTGAGACATGCAGACAATCACAAGTCCTGGAAGACCGAGGACTCAGAGGATTAGCAGGTGGCACAATAAACCTTAACTACAACCTCACACACAACTAATCCTAACCACTACAACCCCATCCATAACCCCCAATTAACCCTCCCCACTAAAACCCCACCCCCAACTGACCCTTACCACTACCACCCTACCAACAATGACCGCTAACCACAACAACCCCAATCACTACTGACCCTGACCACAACAAACCCATGCCCAACTAACCATAACAACCCCACCCACAAGTGACCCTGACCACGACATCTCTACTGCATCTGAATACTCTACAACTACTTCTTCTGAACAACTTCTTGAGGGGAATGAGTCGGAGCTTAGAGAATTCATCTTAAACACCTTGTCAGTCATTGCAAAATTGCACCTGGGGAATATAAATCGTAACAATTTCCAGATCATAAATGATAATAAACTCCAAACATTTTAACGATTTTGAATTAGGCTGAGAGAACAAGTCAGCCAATTTACTATACGGCACATATATTATGAATTTTGATTTAATAGACAATCCATCTTACCCTCTCCTTTTCCATATTTGGAGGATGGGGACCAGGAAATGGCTTCCAAGTAACCCATCTCTCGACACACCACCTGGGCAGCGTGGATGGAGAAGTCGTCATCACAGACTGTGCCCCACTCGCCATCGTAAAACACCTCCACGCGTCCCTCGTTGTGCTTGCGTTTGTCCCCTGCCAGACGGAGCTGGATCCTGGGTGTGTCAGGGGGCAGCTCTGGGGCAGAGTACAGCTCCTGCTCCGGGTCTGGGTAGCCAAGCGGGTAGCCAAGGTGCTCATACTGGCCGAGGCAGGGAGCTAGCAGGCCAAGTAGGGCGGCTAGGCAGCAGGGTAGCGACCAGGAGGTTTGCATGATGGGGCAGCTTAGAGGACAGCTGGCAGTGGGTTGTATCTCCTGGAGAGCACACATCAGGAAGAGAGAAGTCTACTTATTAAAATTCCTCTGCTACTTGCAGGGTTACTTCTTCAGGGTTTTTATGGGAAGACCGTTTTTTTTGTAAGGTTTATGAAGTCCAAAACAAGTTAAACTCATTAGACAGCGTTTCTGCACAAATTGTCTTGAACAGACTATTTGTTTACTGGAATAACAAACTTATAAAGTTACACAAAACCCTGAATTCAAGGGGTCTTAAGCACACTTTAGTCATTTATGGGTACAATGTAATGACATTGATATCTCAGTCACCTCTGCTCCAACATATCCCTTAGAACCTTTCGAATGTTCAAGCTGCAATTCGACCATATCTCTGATCCTCACTACACTCTCAAGAAAAAGACAGAGTGGTGACCTAATGATTTCTATTATTTCATTTGACAATATGAACATAGTCTGCCGTGCGCTGAGCAGCTTCAATCAGATGGTATGTGTCCTTCTACGGTATAGCAGTACTTCTCTAGATTCACTGAAGCGTGTGTTAGTAGCCTGTTCTGGCTTTCATATCGGCCACATGAGAAAATTGAGTCGGGTGGAGAGGATGACTCTCCGTCTCCCCCGCATCTCCTCGCTCCTCATTGAGAACGTGGCAGCGGCCGTTGCACAAGTTACAAAACACGCGTTACAAAACCGAGAGCAAGAGCTGGGACTGAGTCCAGAGGCTTAGGACTTTCAAACACAGCATGAGGACCCAGTCAAACCTCACCACTGATTACATCTATAAACTGCAGAAGATGTGATAATCATGCATTGTACCAAGGTCAATAACGTGTCGAATAATCTAGCCAAATAGTGTCTGCTGGCTGGCATTTTAGACATGCTTGCACCCAGACTAGATTGAGAGGGCAGCTAGGCATGTGATCCCCACAGTAAGCTGTTGTTCAGTGTCACAGATGTTTTTCGTTTTCCTTGAGGTACAGAGACAAGTCAAAGATCACCCCACGACCTGGGAACTGCCTCCTAGCAACAGTCTATCAACAAAGTGATGTATCCAGGAAACTCTAACTACCTTTGGGTCTAAGCGAAAACCAATTTGGTCAGAGGAACTCACAGTTGAGATCTATTTTCCCCATGTTAACCATTTATGCAACCAAACAGATATAGACCAAGTTTAAGAATTATGTCAATCGTGCCTTTTGATAATGGTGATTTGTAAAACATTTGCATAGATTTTAGGGTTCAAGAATGGTTGCCAAGCGGGTCTTAACCATAATTTTAAATGACCCTTCCATCTTGAGGAACCATGGTGAAAGAGAATCCAGGATCAGTGGATCAGGTTCAAAGGTAAAAATGTCTGGTCAGATTGTTAAGACTTCTAACTAACTACCCTTTGAATCTGCTTGCATCTTCATCTTATTGATTAATAAAAAAATTACACAAAAATGTAATACACCACGTTAACTTAGGCCATGTAATAGGCTGTACCTTTGTAGTGGACCAGCAATATGGAGAGACAAAGACAATATTTCGTTTTATCTTACAGTCAATACATAGGTTTTTAAAAGTTAGCCTTATTCATAAAAACAGAGCCAACTCCACACTCCCTGAAACCGTACCATCAGGAATATCCCGAAATGATGTGACTTGTGTGGTTTTCTTAATAAAAGCCATAATCTCCATAATGCTGAGTCCATGTTTGGTCCCCTGAAGAAATACCACACCTTAAAACTTATTGAAAAGCATTTTTACTGACCTGAAGTAAGATGATACTATAACTTTCTTAGAACACAATTCTATTTTTTTTTATCGCAGTGATTCCCTTGTTTTAACTTGCCTTGATAAGTTTTCCCCTCTCCAAAATCGTCCTGAAATTCTGTCGATCCTAGTTTGAAAATGCACGATCTGACAATAGATGACGCTTGTAAAGTCGCTTTTCCACGAAAGTCCCCAAAGATAGTAGAGCGCCTGTTAAAGAGGCTCCTCGGTTTAACTTTCACTAACCCTCCAATTTCAATACCGCTTCCGACCAAGTTACGCCTCATGGTCATGCCCCTTTACGCCCACTGCTGCAATGACATCACAGGTGGACGGAGGACCATCGAAATGAATTCCAAGGAGCAATGCGATCATATAGCGCGTCGTTATCCTTATATCTCGGGTACCGTACGTGTTTATATAGCGGTTCTGAACCGACCTAGCCAACTTATTTATGTTGGCTTTTGTGTTACAGCAGGCATCGAATACTTTTTTTAGATGAAAAAAAACGTAAGAGAATTGTTTAATTGTAGGATACTGTGCATGATCTGTAGATCAATCTGATAAACCACCCTATTGTTGTGTGTTGATGACTGAGTGCAATCTGCTGCCGCCTTGTGCAATGTTACCGATAGATTTGTTAAACATTTTAGAAAATGTCTCCAACAGATACCTTGACTTGCATACCAAATGAGGGTGGGACCTTGAGCAGCACTACTGGATCAGTTTAAAGTGCCTTGATCAAGGACACAACCTATCCTCCTGAGTTCCAGCAATCAGAGTGCAGAGGGGAGAGGAGGAAGTAGTAGGAAGTCTCTCCCACAGCTCTCACCAGTGGCACCCCCAGACATTTTTCATAGGAGGGGGGGGCAACTGAAAATCATGGGGTGGAACTTCAAAATCAAAAGCTGTGACTGGATTTCAGGAATTCTATTCTGCTGTTGTAGATGGAGGCCTGTTGATGTCAACATGAGAGTTAAGGAATCGCATACTTATTTTTACATTCAATGTTAGTAATGACCTGATATGCATAGACTAATTCCGGTACAGTCAAACATTTTGAGTAATTGTTTTATTTTTTCAGATGATATGTGACTTGGAAGGAGGAGGGGGGGGGGCAGTGATTGTTCTCACCTTACCATTCATAAGTTTTTTTGTGTGTTTTTTATTTTTTACTGTTTGGAAATCTTGAGAAAAGATTACAAAGACTTCTTAGAGTATGTCATGTGAAGATAGTGTTCACTGTTTGGGGAAAAGGAAAGTCTTTATGACAGTAGGAGAGTTACAAAGGAAGGCATCACACGTTATGCAGGTACACGAGGTACACAGAGCTAGTGTACGATACTAAAAGCAGAGTATGGTCAGGGCTGGTGACTCACACAGCCTGTGGGCTCTACGTGTTGGTCTTCAGCACGTGTCTGGGGAACGCCCTGGTGTGCTCCGCTGTGGTCAGATCCCACCGTCTGCCTTCCAAGGTTGAGTACATGTTTGTGATGTTTCTGGACGGATCTCTTTGTGGCCGCAATGGCCACAATCATGCCCAGAAGGAGGTGGCCAGCTTTTGGCCCTTCGGAAGCTTCTCCTAGGCGTGGGTGGTCTTTGACGTCTCCCACCACCTTCATCCTCAACTTGTGCATCATCCGTGGAGATCTATATTAGGCTTTGGCGGGCCCCTTCAACAACAAGCAGAAGGTGACATACCAAGTATAGCTTTGATCATGATTGCTGTGGCGTGGACTCTGTTCTCATTTCTTTAATTCCTGTGCAGCTCAGCTGGCATGAAGCCCAGGGGACATCTATGGGACTGGAGGAGAGGGTCTGCTAAGAAGTGTAACACAAGCCTAAATCGCACCTATGCCATCACTTCCTCCCAGACCAGCTTCTACACATCTGTCACCATCATGATTGTCACGCACACTCGAATCTCCTTTATCGTTTAGAGACAGATTCAGCGGATTTCTACACAAGAACGTGCGGCACTCCTGGAGCTGCTAGGACTGTAGTGAAGGCCCTGAAGACTTCTTTGAAGATGGACCAAGGTACTCAAGGCTCTCTCCATTATCACTAAAGCATTTGTCTGCCATTTGCTCCCTTTCTTCATCCTGAACTGTATGGTCCCCTTCTGTAATCCTGACCTAAACCATCTTGGTCAGCTCCTGTGTGTCACCTTCAACACAGACTTCCACCAGGCATTCTCCATGCTACTGGGATACAGACGGTTTTGTGTCAGAAATACGGATCAAATTAAGCAATGAACTGGCATCTCATCACTGACACAAAACCAGGAATTGCCAATATTACATTTACATTTAGCAGACACTCTTATCCAGAGCGACTTACAGTAAGTACAGGGACATTCTCCCCGAGGCAAGTAGGGTGAAGTGCCTTGCCCAAGGACACAATGTCATTTGGCACTGCCGGGAATCGAACCAACAACCTTCTGATTAATAGCCCGACTCCCTAACCACTCAACCATCTGACTCCAATATCTATACCATGCCTTAAGCCACACCTACTGCCTCACATTGTCAAAGACATGTGGTTTGATGGTATATCGGACAGGGTCAAGGTAAAATGTGACTCTTTGACAGCGTGTCTGTTTAGGATCAAGAGACTAAATTGTCTCTTGAAAAGATAACCCCATCAACGTCAGTGGCAACTCCTCCTTGCATGGTCATGTGGCTCACAGCAAGACATTAACTGCTCACATTCCTGGGATACTCTGAGACAATCTCGACCTGAACACCTGCCTTTGCAGTTCATGCAGTAGATCACTGTTTTCAAGACTATCTTGGGTAAGTCGAATTTTGCCTGAAACGTTGGACCACACCTATTTATTATGGACACCCTCAGGGTGGTTTATAACTGCAGATTGACAAATGTGAGCTCAACAGATTAAGAGGCTACATAAAAACTGCTGCAGATCCTAAACTTGTAAAGAAACCTCCCCAAAAGAATATGTTCAAGTCAAAATTATTTATAGAATAGTTAGCAAAAGTGCTGTTCAATCAGCTAAGGATCACAAAAACACATTCACAGACATATTTGTTATAATGCCAAGACAAGGCCCGATGACTCAGTATGTTGTCTTCTTTTATTGCATTTTTTTGAGTGAGTTGAAAGGAAAGTCTACCCTCAAGCACAACTCTTGGTACTAAGGGGAATTGTTTAGACTAAATCTTTGATGTGGATGACGAATGTATTAAAGTGTATATTTAACTAGACAGTTTGATATTGCTGCTGTACAGGCTCTTGGTAGGATCAGATAGCAATGACATAAATGATTGAAGAAACATTTTAAACAAATAACTTACAATACTCCGAATGTATTTACTTGTGCAAAAAGCATGTTATGGTAAACCAAATATTTTATAAATATGTTTATCTAAATGAGACAACTATTTGCAGGATTGTCCAGAAAGTTGTAATAGTAGGAAGGTTAGCAGACTGCCAGAGATGTTCTGTATCCCTCATGTCTCTTCAGGTGTCTTCTTGAAGCAGTGGCTGTGGATAAGTTACATAGGACAATCAGTTTCTCTGACAGTTTGATGTAATTATCTTCCAAATAACATTTATTTTGACAAAATACAAAAAACTGTACCAGTTTTATTATTTACTACATTTTGCTCACCCTATAGGTTGCTTCATTACTTCTGGGCTCTGGCCGCTGCCAATTGGGATTGGACAGGATTTTCAGGACAACCAAGCCAAAGGCTACAATCAAGACCCCCAATGAATTGCCTAACACTGCCTCAGGTGGCAGTATTGCATATGGCTTGGTCCCATTGGTGTTGGCTTTCCTAAAATAAAGAACACACTTTGAAAACAATTTATATTTCTACATCAACCTACCATATGCCATGACTAGCTATGTGTGTTTCAGTGTTCAATATTGACATTCAATATCAGATGAAAAGGAAGCTTAAATTCTGTAACACATTTGCAGGAATATGGAACAAATCGATCTGGGTATAAACTATATGGAACCTCTTTCAAATAAGTATGGAACGTACAGTGCAAAGAATAGCTTCTCATTGATCCCTGAGATGCAGGACACGATGCTAAGGAGCAGTATGCTAGCTCCCAGCCACACGTGGACAGGCTTCAGCAGCTTGCGGAACGACATCGGAGAACAGGGCAGAAGAAATCCAACGAGTCCTGCAACCCACTGAAGGAAAGAAAACCAGGAGCAGTCACACTCAGAGAACGTGTGTCCGAGCCTGACAGCTGGTCACGACCAGTTCAACGTATGTGCAAGACGACAAACGAGAAGGGAAATAACAGGTTGTTGTTTGTGCTTGGATACTGTGGATACCTGGGTAGTGAAGAGGGCTGTGGTGCATATGCCGACCCAGCTGTGGAGGGAATACAGGTTGGGAATGTGATTGTGGTTGTGGTTTCCAAACACGGCACAGAGCCCCAGGACTGACAGGACCAAGGCCAGCAGCATTACCCCAGCGTGCAGAAGCTTCCAGGGCAGCTTGTTCTCGCCCCAGGTGAGGGGCACACGGTACAACACAGCTCCTATAGAATAGGGGGGGGGGGGGGGGGGGGGACAAAACGTTTAGAGGAAGGATTATATTACCACCACACGCAGTGTTCAGATCTTGGTTCGCAAATACGCGACAGTAGGAGGTTTTCACTTCTCTCTTCTGGGACTATAATACACAAAAGCATCGCAGGCAGGTTATGAAACCGGCCACAACAGACGGTCTTACCGTTGCCATACAATACCACCAGACCTGTGACCATTAGGACAGGGTGCCAGTTGAACTGAAGGGCTGAGGCATCCCAGGCAAAGCCCCCTCTCCAATGGGCGTTCCAGTAGCACACACACATCACGCAGGCCATTCCAAGGCACAGGCACAGCAGGTAGCACAGGTAGAAAGACACTGTTGACCTCATCCTGGGGATATCTGTCACCTAGTAGCAACGGTCAACAAACGCTCTGAGAAGTAACAAGTATCAAGTGACGATGGAAATGTCAATTAGACAGGGGGGCTTTCCAGTATTCCCATTAAAAGTTACTTTAATTACAGACATTACTGGGACTCTGAATAGTACCAGCATTCTATACTAGTTATTTCTTTATAATAGTCAAGTCAGTTTATTTATGAAGCAGATTTAAAAACAGACAACGCCGACCAAAGTGCTGTACAAAGTTATCAAATAAGGCAAACAACAATAAATAGAAACAACAGACAAACAAAACAATTAAGCACGAGTGACCCTAAACTGACTCGAAAGCCAAAGAATTAAAATACGTTTTAAGACAAGACTTAAATGTCTCTTTTTTTTCTCAAAATGGGCAGTCTATTCCACAGACTAGGGGCCACAACTGAAAAGGCACCATCACCTTTTGTTTTCATCCGAGTCTGTGGAATGGCTAAAAGGAACTGGTTTGATGATCTAAGGGGCCTGGAAGTGTGATACAACATAAGGATATCTGAGATATACAATGGAGCCAATCAATGTAAAGCTTTAAAAACAAGTACCAACACCCTAAAATCATAGCCCCAAATAGCCCCAAATGGTTGCAGTGGTTCTAGTAATGAGAAAGCCGCAAATGTGCACTCTATCCAAAAGCTAATCAAATAAATGAAATATAAATTTTCCATTTCATATGACATAAATAACTCGTAACTTACATCAACAGATCTGCATTACTTCCTTGTACCAAATTCACAACTGCAATTGTCACTAGTTGAACACCAATCTAAGACTGATTTGTTTCCTTAAAATATCATATAAAATCCCCCCTAAAGTTTCCAAACCACACCTCCATGTAGCTGTTTGTATTTAGTTGATACTTACAATGTATGATTTCAGTTCTTGTATCAGTTTGCCAATTGCTCTTTCACTTCCACATTCTTCTACTCTTAGTTGGCTTAAAGGTAGAAAGTCATTTGTTTCAGAGCAGGTGGGAGATGGGGGAGACTGCATCCGTGCATCTGCCAGTAGAAGAAAACAGTGAAGCAGACATTCATAACAGGAATGCTGCCAGAGCGACCAATAAGCCCAAGTGGAAGAACCTTGATAGGACAGTGGCAAGTGGCACTGGCTTACTTTAGTTTTTTACCACAAGCACAAAGCCTTTACAACACGGAAAACTAAAATGTTGAACAGGTATGCTGAAGAATCTCTCTCCCTCTCACAAACTCTCTCATTCACGGACCCATACCAAAGTAAAACAGTAAATCCTAGGGGATCATAGGGGAAGTTAGACTGCTGAAAGATCAGAGCCCTGATGTCCCCTAGCGATGTCTAATTTGCAAATCAAGGATGAGTTGAGAGTAAATTGATTTTCAGATTATGCCCTTACGAAATATCTACCAAAGCAGCAAGAGGGCCTGTACAGTATATGGTGTCCCTGGCTGACCTTGTGCGAGGTTTATTTGAAGAGAACCTATAATATTGATAGCAGATCCAGCTAGCTAGTAAAATATCACCGTAAAATAAGATGATCGCAAAGATTCCTACCTTGTTTACAAATCTGCCATAAGTTAGGAATGATTATTGGTGACCTCCAAATAACACTGTCTAAATCTAAGATTCTTGAATAAGTTGATTAAACTAGGAACTCGTAAGTTCGCACTTCCTTATTGAGGTCGCTATTCGCTAAGCATGGTGGGTAAAGTAGTTCACACCAAAGCCACCTGTTTCTTGCTAGACGAATCCACGGAGCGTATGCTATGTTTGGTTGCGCATTCAGGCTCACGCGCTCATATAGAAAGCCATGTATGGAACGCCACAAAGACACACAAAGTCATGCCACCACACCATTGCATGAATATGGATTATAACTTATACGGTACGCTACATCCATGAGTGCTCGGCGCAGTGTCTACGGCGCAAACTGTGCGAGCCGGGGAATGTTGTTATCTATCAAGTCTCTCGCACAGACCTGTATAACTCGACCAAGCAACAAAGCTCTTTAAAGAAGGCACCCCGTTCAATTCTATGGAAAGTGCTCTGTGGCGCAGCGAGTCAAGCAAAACCCAAATATGTCTCAGGAGAGATCCAAGCTCACTCCAAATGTAAGTGCACTCACACACAAGCACTCACAAGGCCTGTCTGACCAGGTCATCTCCTCTGTGTGCTGTTGCAGCGATTACCATGGTGATGGTGGTGAGCGGAGTTCAGGTCAGATTTCCTGCTGACAACAGTGTGACTTCCTGTTCAGGCTATATCTGAAGCTGTACTAGATCAGTTACGCAGCACTCTGTTGCTCATCCTTCCTTGTATCTCCTCTCCTCTACAGCTCATTGGCGGCCAGGTGAGACAGTATCAGTCTCACGTGTGCTCTAAGACCTAGGTGAACGTCCCGTTTCTGGCTGACCACAGGGTAAGAACTGCAACACTTATGATAGATAGATAGATAGATAGATAGATAGATAGATAGATGGTACCCTCCACACTTGGTCTTAGCAAGCTGATTCATCCCTTTAGGACTCTTAAATGTGAAGTTTAAACATTTTCAGATGATCAAAATAAAATCAGTTCAAATGTGATGGGATGTAGAATTTTGCAGTATAGGATGTTACACAAACATTTTTACATTCTGTTTACCATTCATTTTATTATATCAATCAAACAACATTTAATGATTCCAATTGAATCATTAATAGGACAGGATATCTACAGAATCATAACCCCTCGTCGTCTATATAATTGATGATATCATGATTTAAACTATCAAAAAACAGTATAAAAACAGTCACAGTGAGTGCCTACACATTGTTCTCTCTGCATCAGGGAGTATGTTAGCTAACCACCACCGCACCCCATTTGTCTCTGATGTCAATATCGCAGAGGCACTTTTCTACCTAGCAACAGACTTTGCCTCAGGCTTGGTGAGGAACTGTAGGTCATTCTCCCATGTAACTTAAACCTGCCAACAACACAACAGGGCTCTATCTGTGGTCTCGCTGAGACTCCTGTATCTTCTCCCACCCAGCAGGGAGCCCTTCCTGCCTTGACAAAATTTACATTTAGTCATTTAGCAGATGCTCTTATCCAGAGCGAGGCAAGTAAGGTGAAGTGCCTTTCCCACGTCATTTTGCTCGGCGGGAATCAAACCGGCAACCTTCTGATTAATAGCCCAATTCCCTAACCGCTCAGCCATCTGACAACACTGAGCTGAGCTGATTTTATGAGGTGGGATATGTCCAAAAAGGGTTATGTAAATATCTGGCCAATATCCAGTTTCTAACATATCCTCTGTACTTTTTTTCAATGATTTGTCAAATTTAAGATTCACAACATCAGGTTGTAGATGAGAGGAAGGGAAAGACTGCCAGTCACAGCATCCTACCAGAGAGGCTGTAGAACAGACAGGAAATGACATCATGTGAATGCATCGCTCTCTGGGTCTAATTCTAACGTTTTAAAGCTTGTTATGATTAATCATGGATGTGTTTTACTGAAGTAAATAGCAAAAAAACTTCCCAAACATTGTATGGAACCATCATTTATTCTGATAAATGTTTTAATGACAGTGAATTCACATTTTAAACGTTTTCAATGGTGATGGGGAGAAACAACAAAATATTTTTCAGATCATCAAAATAAAATCAGTTTAAATGTGCTGGTGGGTAGACATTTAACATTCAGATTACCATTCATTTTACTATATCAATCAAACACAAAATCCCTTTGTTTCGGTAATATGACAACATAGGTTATGTAATCCTAACCCTTCATTATGAAAATACATAGTACAATGATTTAAAAATAAACATTCTGAACCTCAAACTGTATAGTGAACACACTCAAATATCTGGACAGAGAAAAAATCCAGTCCCACACAAACACATCTGGTCATTACTACATTAGAAGAGCCCCTAGATCCAGTCATTGTTATAGAAATAGGATAGAAATAGAAAAGCCTTTATTGTCCTTGTATTTGCATACAAGGTGTGTTTCTCCTGTTGGTGCAACGAGGGACAACATATAACACAACAACAACATATAACACAACAATATTACAACTATCTAAAAACAGTACGAATAGCTTAAATATATATATATATATATATATATATATATATATATATTAAGAGTTCAAGTGCGGTGGTATAGATTACAGTACTTCCCTGAGGAACAATAAATACATCAACAGTACTTCCCTGAGGTGCTTCACAATAAATACATCAACAGTACTTCCCTGAGGTGCTTCACAATAAATACAGAAACAGTTATGTTCATACACATGTGTAAGGTGACTGAGATGGTATGTGTGACTTGTAGTCAATTTAGTGTTTAGTGCATGTCTATATTTAGTGTTCTGATGGCCGTCGGGAAAAAACTGTTCTTAAGACGTCCTCTAAAGGATCTGTACCGTCTGCCTGAAGGCAGGAGAGTAAACAGGTGGTGGCCCGCTTGAGAGGAGTCTTTCAAGATGTTATTGGCCCTGCTAAGGTAGCGGGAGCGGGCAATGGATTCCAGGGAGGGCAGTGAGCAGCCAGTGATTTTTTGGGGCTGTGTTGATGACCCTTTGGAGGGCTCTCTTGTCTGCTGCAGTGCAACCGGAGTACCACGCTGAGATGCAGCAGGTTAGTATACTTTCGATAGTGGTGCGGTAGAAGGCCACCATCAGACTACACTCCAGGTTGTTCCTCCGGAGTGCTCTCAGGAAGTGTAGTCGCTGCTGTGCCTTTTTGACTGTCCCTGAGGTGTTGGCAGACCATGAGAGGTCATCTGATAAGTGGGCTCCTAGGAACTTGAAGGTGTGGACCTTCTCCACACAGTCCCCGTTGATGTAGAGTGGGGCCGGATCTGCACTTTGCCTTAAGTCCAGAATTCATTCTTTTGTTTTTGTGGTGTTCAGTGACAGACTGTTGCCTGAGCACCATACTGTCAGTTTCTGTACTTCATCTCTGTACGCTGATTCGTCGTCTCCTGATATGAGCCTGTTCACGGTGGTGTCACCAGCAAATGTTATGATGGTGTTGGTGGGATGGGACGGAGTACAGTCATGAGTGTACAAGGAGTACAGTAGTGGGCTCAGCACACAGCCTTGTGGAGAGCCAGTGCTTAGCGTGATGGTGGAGGAGAGGTGGGGGCCGAGTTTTACAGTTTGTGGGTGGTTGGTGAGGAAGTCCTTTATCATAGTCCTTTATCATATTTATCTTTATTATATAACTCCACTATGAAGATGTCTTGACATGACAGTAATACATTACCCCCCACCCCTGCATCCCACCTCCTTTCAGATGCCTAAACCTGATTAAGCACTCCTGCCCCCTACACACACACGCAGTGGATCTACATGTTGTAGGTGTTACATAACACCCCCAGACAGGCCTTAACTTCTCAAAGAAGCAACACAGTTTCTCAGTGAAGGAGTCTTTCTGAGTGTGGATGTGAGTCATGTCTTCAGGGTCGTAGAAGGACACCTCCCCCCTGTCCCAGTCCAGCTGAACTCTGACCCTCTGGAGTCTCCTCTTCAGAGGGAAAGTGTTACCCAGATCATCAGTGTACTCACCACTCCTGCCAGACCCAGACTGCAGTTTAGATCACTCTCATAACTTCTAAGTCAATGATTAATCAAAGGGACGTGGTGACACCAGAACTATGGAGTCGAACTAAACAGTCGAACATTTGTGATCACATGTGAGTTTTGGTTGTCTGCACTGTGATACTGTAATACTGCAAGTGAATTAAAGAACTCATGATGATTATTACAGTACATTCATACAATGGTCTTATCATAAAGCTTAGACCTCTAAACTAACCGGGGATCTGGTAAGTTCATGACCTCAAAGCCTAGGGAGTGGTTTATGGAGCAGGGTTAATAATTACCAAGAAAAACACTGAAAAACATTAATGTATTTTAGCTCTCTTGATTTGATCAAATACAGTCAAACCTTTGAAAAGAGCAAGCAACTAGTTCTCTCTTTCACCTCTAAGATGACCCTTTACATGGACAGGTCTATCTGTACAAATGATCAACATTACTACTGAAAGTCCTGATTTATCACAGCCAGATTATAGCAAATGTCAGAATGATGCAGCTTGTGACGAGGGTCTGAAAAAAACAACTTTTATCGTGACATGCTTTTCTTCATTGTTTTTGTCATAGAATAACTGATCAAACTCTCCTCACCTACAGTATGTTCTGAAGTAACACCCTGCACATAAGCATACGGCCTCATATCCATAAATGTGGATGAGACCCAATAAAGTATTCAAAATTCCAATGTTCAATGTTTATGTCCAAATGACTTGTTTTTGCTTGTGCACGTTTTAATATTTGGTCTCAAATGTGTTGACAGAAGTTGCATTTTGTTTCACCCGTCAATATAAATGTTGTTATAGTTGTGCATTTTAGGACTTTGTTTAGGAGTTAGGCAGGGCTCTCAAGTTTAATCTAAATGTTGGTGTGTGATTACCATACCTGAGTTGGGTGAGGTATTTGATCTAACCTGGTCTGCAGAGATTTAGGCAGGTTGCGGAAGAGAAAATAGAATGTAGTCTGAAATGAGATTCCTGACGGAGTCCAGCCAGGTATCTGAAAGTTATTCACACACAAACGTTATCTTTGAATATCCGCTCACTAGCCAGATCAGCCTTCGGAAGGGATCATGCAACCTATAGCAGCGACTGGAAACTGTCAATGAATGTTCGCTAACATGCACTTCTGCACATCATGAAACCCTTTGTATTTTCATGAATACTCTCAATTGCCATTCAACTTGTATTTAATTTTATTTATTGATGAAGGATGATAAGCATGGTCAGTGTTAATGTATCTCCCGTTCAGCAGTCTGGAGATCGACAAGCTGAACGACCTCCAGGAATGGAACATCCGTCCGGAGCAGAGAGGCTGAGGCGACTACGCTCCACTGGTTCTGCTGCTGAAGCCTCTTTCGTAAGCACCTCCACGAGGACACAGACAGTAGCAGCAGTAGCTCAGAGCCAGGCTGGGCTTGTTGGTATGATGTCACTTCTGTTCATACTCTGGTTTGCTGACAAGGTTATGACTCCCACACTTCCTAGACATGTCACATAGATAACAGATAGCAGTGATTTGAATGATACTATATTTTAAGGTTTGACTCTCCTCTCCCTCTTCCCCTCTTCTTCTGACTCTCTTCTGTTTGTCCTCCCACCCTCTCTTCTCCTTCCTCTCTTCTCCCCATCTCCCTCCATCCTCCCACTCTACTCCTCCTCCCACACACCTTCTTCCCCCTCACCTCCCTTCCCCCAGACTGGATATGGGAGTCTCTGGAGGAGGGGCTGGTGGCACGGCAGGAGGCCTTCTGCAGCCTGCTGGTCCCCCAGCAGGAGAGGCTGGAGAAGGAGTTTCTGGATTGAGTCCCCCCCTCTGCCCCCTAAAGGTCACTTTATGCTCTTTAAAATTTGCCAAGCTCACAACGCTTTTACCTTGCAAGTCAATCCCACTGTGCAACTTTAGCATGGGGGCTGTGACCTTACACATTCTAAAGGTGTCCACTGTGTCCATTGTATAGTCCACTGTCTCTGTGGAAACCAACCTGTCTGACTGACATTGTTATTCAAGGACAAATTGGCCTTGAAGCCCAGGCAATATGCACAGTCTAATGACCTGGACACCTCCTGACTCCTCTGATCTCATCTCACCTGACTTCATCAGAATCAGAAATGTGAGGGAATGAGAGCTAACTCTGACCCTAACTCCTTCAGATCCGTCACCTGAGTTTGATCGTCGCCTGTCCGTCACCGTAAGAGCCCCGCCTGCCCGGTCTTGCATCACAGGGGTGCAGTGACATCATCATGTCTAGATAGGGACATGGAAGTCATTACCATTACTCCATGGTGTGCACTGAAGTGTACAAGTGGTTGACAAATCTGTCAGTAACTGTTTTGGTGTTTGACCCAGCCTCCCTCCTGCTCCTGCTCTCCTCCACCCCCACCCCAGGTTCCAGGGGGCCTCATGGTCCAGCTATATGACCTGATAGAAACCTTCCTCCCCCAGGACACAGAGGAAGCCCAGGGGAAGATATACCTGGAGAAACTGAAGGTGTGCTCTCTATCTCTCCCTTGCTCCCATCTCGCACCCTAACTCCCCCCCCCCTCTCTCTCTCTCTTCTGCTCTCCCTCTCCTCTTTCTTTCCCTCTCTTACTCTCTTTCTCGTTCAAGATTTTCAGTGTATGTTGGCGCCTCAGCATTTGTGCTCTCCTCTCCTCTCAGGACATGATCTTGGACTTCTTGGAAGAGATCTTCAGCTTTCCAGCAGGCCTTTACTCCTTCCAGAACGACCTGGTGGTTGAGCTACTGGAGCAGGTACAGCACCACCTGGCGGTCAAAAATAACTTCCCAATTATTGTTTAGAACTATAATTTATTCTGATTACAGTGAATTAATAAAACTTTTTAAATTGTGATTAAAAAAAATGTGACAAAAAAAGCTTTCTAATTATCAAAATAAAATCTGTTTAAATGTACTGGTGGTAGAATGATTTGTAACAATGCAGTACAGAATATTATATACATTTTTACATTCAAATTACCATTTATTTTACTATATCAATCAAACACAAAAACAACACAAAGCAACTCAATCTTAATACAGTACCAGTCAAAAGATTGGACACATTTTCCCATTAAGCCACACCCCTCCAGTCCACCTCCCATTAGGGGTGGTCGGATCGATCTAAAGTATCGATAGTATCGATACCAACGTTGGCATCAGTATTGATTGATACTCGCGTGATGAGATTGATACTTAAGTTTCAATTTCTCTTCTCTACATTTAGTACACAACTCCCTTTACATCATAGTGGTTGTGCAAACACCGCTCCTCGAACTTCGCTCAAGCTCACTTTGCCCCTCCCCCACCTCCCCCACCTCCCCTGCTATGCTGGGAGTTGTTGCCGGCGTGCACGTGCAGTAGCGACTCAGCAGCACACTATACTAACAGTATTTTTGACAAAACTCTTTGTCCTGTGTTTTATTATGATCATAATCATGATCAACAAATTAAAGGGTAAATCACAAAATCATTCAATGATCACGAAAATTCAAGTTTTCCATTTTCATTCAAATTTGCATATGATGATGCATTCACTTCAGAAATGATGAGGCGTAAACATACATGATTAGCCTCTCTGCAAAACACACACATACAGTATATCTACATGTTGTAGGTATTACATCACCACCACCCCCCCATCCTAACTTCTCATAAAGGAAACAGATGACAGAGATACAACAGAGATACAACAGACCCAGTATGAGGGCCGAGGCCCGACTCCAACACCTTCATACTGTGACTAACAGTACATGTAGGATCACCTGTTACCTGAGTGGACAGGTCGACAAGCTATGGATCAGGGCTGGGCTGTGATGTTGTGGGGGTTGGTGGACAGAGGGGTGAGTGTGAGGGCGAAGGCAACGGCGCCGATACATTCAGTATTCGGTATTTTCCGGAGCGCCCACGGAAAATACTGAGCACCCTCGTGTGCCAGACTGCTAGTAAGCTAGAAGCTGATCGCGGTTACGTGTCAGTTCAACTTTTCGTCTCCATTCCTATCTGCAGGGCCGGTCCTAGGCATAGGCGACCGCTCTCTCCCACCTGGACAAAGGGAATACCTATGTGAGGATGCTGTTCATTGACTACAGCTCAGCATTCAACACCATCATCCCCTCCAGACTCGTCTCCAAGCTTGTGGACCTGGGACTAAGCACCTCCCTTTGCAAGTGGATCTTCCCCTTCCTGACGGGGAGGCCACAGGTGGTGAGAATCGGTGACCGCACCTCATCCACACTGATCACCAACACAGGCACCCCCCAGGGCTGTGTGCTCAGCCCTCTCCTGTTCTCCTTGTTCACTCACGACTGTGCGGCAACGCACAGCTCCAACCTCCTTGTTAAGTTGGCTGACAACACAACCATCGTGGGCCTCATCTCTGGCAGTGATGACTCAGTCTACAGAGAGGAGGTTGATACTAGGGGTGGGAATTGGCAAAAATGTGACGATTCGATAGTATTGCGATATTTGGTGCCACGATTCAATATTATTGCGATTCTTAACATATTGCGATACAGCAAGTATTGCGATTCGATTCTGCGATATATTGCGATTCATGTCCTCCATATTATTTAAAGACATTACAAAAAATAAGGAAAATCAGACTGCTCAACTCACTTCAAATGTCACATTTAATTCTGTGAACAACAGTGCAAGAACTTAGGAGAGTAGTGCAAAAACTTTGTCCTGAACATTCAGAAAACAGGACCTTTGTAATTATTTTCTGAAAAGGAGAACGCTGAGCTCCCAGCACATAACTTAAAACTATTGAAATGCAATAGAGTAACATAAAGCAGACATAATAAAGTAACATAAACCTGAGAATAATCATAAATAAGTAACTTAGAGCTTCAATCAAATTGAGAAAATAAACAAAAATGTGTACTGTCCAGTCCAGTTGGCTGCATGGTCATGAAGCAAAATGTTACATTCATTTTGGAATGTTGGCGATTGTACTGCGGTGGAAAAAAGTGGTTATGCGCCGGACTCTTCTTAGTAACCTAGCGACAGCAGGCACTTTAAGTGCGCGCTGTGAGGCGAGGTTGAGGGTATGGGCAAAACATTTCACGTGAAGGTAGCCCCCCACCTGAGCAGCCACAACCATGTTGGACGCATTGTCCGTAACCAAAACAATGTTTCTTAGCGATGCCCCACTCTTCGGTTGCCGTTTTCAGCACCTCAGCCACATTGGCCCCGGTATGACTCTCATGCATCGCCCTAGTTTGTAGACATGTACATGTTTTATAAAAAACGAAATGTACCCACACTTTCGATTTAAAAGAAGACGTAGCGTAGTAAACAACCGGTTGAGATGATGAAGCCATTTTCAATTGAATTGCTGTTGAATGCACGTCAACAAAGCACCGCAACAAGCGCCACCTTGTGGATGTAATATGCAAATGTAATATTATCAGAGTAAACTCCGAGAAAACCAATGGAGAAAACCCGAAAGTAAAACACATAATTATATAATTGGGTGTGCTCAAGCCTTCGGCGAGAGCACAACCTTTGTTCTCTCACATATATATTATTGTGAGAATGCTGTTCAGCATTCTCACTATTGTTTTTCAACTTCTTAGTTCTTCCGCCGTTTTTTGGCCTTTAACTCGTTCTGCATACTTTAACCGATTCCTACAACTTTTGTATCAAAACGTTCAGCTCCTTCAGGAGATGATGGCTATGACTTTTGGTATTTCTCACTTTTATACTTTTTAAGACATTAAGGTTTTTGTGCAAATTATTCTCCCATTAAAAGTAATGGTAAATCCTTTCAAATCATTAAAAAGCTTCCTCCTCTTTCAAACGTAACTACTTCAGCTTACTTTCAGCTAGAGACACCATTCAACCTTTAAAATGTTCACAAGACATTCAGCTATTCCCTAATGATTCAGCTTTTTCAAATGTTCAGCCAATTTTGAATTATGACAGTTTGAAATACATTAAAATGTTTGCTCCTTCTTGATTTTTATGAATGAGCAGCAAGCAGAGTGGCACACTCTGCTGGCTGCTCTTTTTCTGATATTCAACTAATTTGTCAAACAAATTCCTCTAACGTTCATATAGTTTAACTTACAGAAACAAGTTATACCTTAAAATGTAGGAAAAATTGTCCTCTTTCAGCCAATGTAACTACTAAAAAGCTCACATTTACAGATTTTCAGCTATGAGCCTTGAAGCGAGAGCAGCCTTTCAAATTCTCTCACTAACTTCAATGGAGAGGTGAGTAAAATCAGTCAGAGAAAGCAAGAAGGAACAAGATTTTGAAACTGCCGATAGAGTCGTATTTCTGACCGCACCGACATATAAAGGACATCTCTGGTTTTGGCAGAGTCTTGGGTCTCGGAAAATATCCTTATATTTTGGATTGGACGTATAGTTTTGCGTCTAGGTCAACTTGTTTGAGGTGTGGATGCTAGGTAAATGTTCGTTTTTCTCTCTGCCTAGCTCGTTAGCTATCACAGCTGCGCCATCACCGTGGCAACCAAACAAACAAGCACCAGGAAAGCAAAAGGAACACGTTTTTGAAACTGCCGATAGAGTCGTATTTCTGACCGCACAGACATATAAAGAATATCTCTGGTTTCGGCAGAGTCTTGGGTCTCGGAAAATATCCTTATATTTTGGATTGGACGTACAGTTTTGCGTCTAGGTTATCTTGTTTGAGGTGTGGATTCTAGCTACATTTCTCTTATTCTCTGCCCTCAGCGCGTTAGCAATCATAGCTGCACCATCACCGTAACGACAGACACGCACCACTCAGTCTCTCACACAGGTGATTGGTACGTTTACTTGACCATGAGAAACACGATTACTAGCAATTGTCGGTTTATGCCAATAATACGATTACTCCGTTTACATGTGTAATTAGTTATGCGATTACTCAATAAACGCGTCTTCTTTTTTATTAATCGTTGTATGTTCCACGGCCAAAACTTGCACCATCATCCTTCTGCAACAAAGTGTCGCCGTCTCTTCCTGTATCGGCTCTACTGCTGTATGTTCCATTCCATCAACACATTGAATCCTACTAAGAAAGCCGAGTAAACACACTCAATGGTAGGCTACATCTGCTACTGCTATTACTATCCCAACTATAATTTCATCTGTTAAAACGATAATATTCTTGTTACGACTAGCTAGCCTACTTCTTCTTCTGTTTAACAGTTCAGCTTTCAGCTTCTCCCACATTGTAGGCTATTTTAGCTCTTAGCTTTGTTAAGATGATGCAGTTCAGCTTCCACACTGCCTCTTTTGTGTGACTCACACATTTTTGAAATTCATTTCAGCTTGCGGGTATTTTCTCATTTCTCACTTTTATACTTTTTAAAATATTAAGGTTTTTGTGCAAATTATTCTCCCTTTAAAAGTAATGGTAAATCCTTTCAAATCATTGTTGGAATGCTGCTCCAGCCCCTTTCAAAAATACCTTTCGGTTGCTTTGAAGCTTCATCTTATAACTTTCTACTAAATTTTCACTTTTCAGCTTTTTTAGCATGGTCAGCTATCCCCATTCAGGTTTTCAGCATTCTCACTGCTGTTTCGCAGGAACAGCCGTTTCTAGTTTTTATTTCTTTTTGCCCCCCTAAAACTCAGTCAATATTTGGCCTACATAGACAACGTAGGTGTCAAAAGTTTCGTCTTGGTAGCGATTGAGTTGCTTCTATTGGAATTTACGTTCCGTTGCATGGTTTAGGCTGAAGTTAAGTTTTTGTGGCGAAAAGTGAAGCTAACGGTGGCTAATTTGCTAGCCACAGTCACTGACGTTACTAACGTCACTACGTCACTAACGTCACGAAAACACGCGTGACTACCTTTGGCAGAACATTCGTTTCGCATCTGTTAACTTGGGGGATAGCTAGGCTAACTATAGCTTTACTGCAAGGCAGCTGCAGAAACGCCACAACCAAAGAGGCCAGGGTGATAACTATTTACTCATTTTACTTTGTGATATGACACACAATTGTGATGTGTAATGTACAATATAAGCTGATATTATTAAGGAAGTACATCTACTTTCGGAAACAGTAGTCTACTATTTCACTGAAGTATTAGCATCATGACATTAGCCTGTGTTGCCCGGGCAACACATACTACAGTGGTCTATGATGTATCTGTTTTCAATCGTTAAAATAAACATTCCTCACATATACATTTTCGTTGTAGGATTTATTCTGACATTAGTAAACGATTTGTTGGTGAAATTACCATTACCTGTGGTTTCAAACCAGTGTAGCTCACTGCAACGCTGTAGCTTACACGAGACACACTACAAAAACATCTACAGTACACAGCTGTTTAGGAAGTCAAACGGCGACAGAAAATGTTCGGCACTCCCCTTACTTAAATCAAAAGTCTATCTAACTACTAACCTGAACTTCATTGCCACAGCCTAAACGTTGTCAATCTGTTCATGAAAATAATTAATTTCAGCCTAAACCGTACAACGGAACGTTAAATCGAATTCAACCAACGCAATCGCTACCAAGACGAACACAGCAGTAGTCTAGTACTGTACCGTAGTAGAATTTACCGGGGCAGCTTCTCCACACAGGGCTATATCGCATTTTGCGTTACTGACAATGAATGATCGCTACCAGTGAGCTTTTTATGAATGAGCGATTTTCCACTAAATAAATGTCAAGCTCATTTATGTTTTTGGGGGCATATTTTCAGTTAGCAGATGGTACTGTTTGAATCGCGATTCCATCTTCTACTGCCGGTAACGTCGTAGAATAATCTTCAAAGGGGGTTCTTTATTAATGAATGAATGCAATATGAGTAGGCTAAATGCCTGAAAATATCACGAGAAGGGAAAACTTAAAAGGACGTTTAACCCTTGTGTTATCTTCGGGTCATTCTGACCCATCAGTCATTGTGACCCACCGTCGTATTGCGACAACTTTACCGCCTACAAAAACAAAGTGAAGCATTTTCTTTTAACCGTTGGGCTGTCTCAGACCCCCCACATTGCGAAGGTTAAAAGAATTTTTTTTTTATTTGTTTTTGTATTGGGTAAAATTGGGTAAACACAACGATGGTTCGTTATGAACCTTTGGGTCATGTGACCCGAAAGCAGCACAAGGGTTAAGTCATAGAGATTAGGTCAATTTTTACACCGCTCTGCCAAATTTATTCGTTTTGATTCAGCTATGAGGCTGCCTCTTGCAGGGGAAATGAGAAGACATCTATTTCATTCTACACTTCACTCGTATTTTGAGTTGTAAATGAGCAGCAACAAATATATGCTTTTAAATCTATGTAATCTTTATAAATAATAAGTATGCATTTTTATATAAAATATACAGAAATACGGACCCCTGTGCAACCGATGCAAGCAAGCACACCCTACAATTTCCCCAGAAATTGTACCCTCTCTAGTTATTGGGTGTGCTCAAGCCTTCGGCGAGAGCACAACCTTTGTTCTCTCACATATATATTATTATTATTTATTTTTTTATTTATTTTTGCCCCCCTAAAACTCAGTCAATATTTGGCCTACATAGACAACGTAGGTGTCAAAAGTTTCGTCTTGGTAGCGATTGAGTTGCTTGTATTGGAATTTACGTTCCGTTGCATGGTTTGGGCTTAAGTTAAGTTTTTGTGGCGAAAAGTGAAGCTAACGGTGGCTAATTTGCTAGCCACAGTCACTGACGTTACTAACGTCACTACGTCACTAACGTCACGAAAACACGCGTGACTACCTTTGGCAGAACATTCGTTTCGCATCTGTTAACTTGGGGGATAGCTAGGCTAACTATAGCTTTACTGCAAGGCAGCTGCAGAAACGCCACAAGCAAAGAGGCCAGGGTGATAACTATTTACTCATTTTACTTTGTGATATGACACACAATTGTGATGTGTAATGTACAGTATAAGCTGATATTATTAAGGAAGTACATCTAATTTCGGAAACAGTAGTCTACTATTTCACTGAAGTATTAGCATCATGACATTAGCCTGTGTTGCCCGGGCAACACATACTACAGTGGTCTATGATGCATCTGTTTTCAATCGTTAAAATAAACATTCCTCACAAATACATTTTCGTTGTAGGATTTATTATGACATTACATTACAAGTAAACGATTTGTTGGTGAAATTATCATTACCTGTGGTTTCAAACCAGTGTTGCTCACTGCAACGCTGTAGCCTACGCGAGACACTACAAAAACATCTACACAGCTGTAGGAAGTCAAACGGCGACAGAACATGTTCGGCACTCCCCTTACTTAAACCAAAAGTCTATCTAACTACTAACCTTAACTTCATTGCCACAGCCTAAACTTTGTCAATCTGTTCATGAAAATAATTAATTTCAGCCTAAACCGTACAACGGAACGTTAAATCCAATTCAACCAACGCAATCGCTACCAAAATGAACGAACACAGCAGTACTGTAGTCTACTACTGTACCGTAGTACAATTTACCGGGGCAGCTTCTCCACACAGGGCTATATCGCACGTGTTGTTACTGACAATGATCGCTACCAGTGAGCTTTTTATGAAAGCGATTTTCCACTAAATAAATGTCAAGCTTATTTACGTTTTTGGGGGCATATTTTCAGTTAGCAGAGGGTACTGTTTGAATCGCGATTCCATCTTCTACTGCCGGTAACGTCGTAGAATAATCTTCAAAGGGGGTTCTTTATTCATGAATGAATGCAATATGTGTAGGCTAAATTCCTTAAAATATCACGAGAAGGGAAAAACTTAAAAGGACGTTTAAGTCATAGAGATTAAGTCAATTTTTACACCGGTCTGCCAAATGTATTCGTTTTGATTCAACGATGAGGCTGCCTCTTGCAGGGGAAATGAGAAGACATCTAATTTCATTCTACACTACACTCGTATTTTCAGTTGTAAATGAGCAGCAAAAAAAATGCTTTTAAATCTATGTAATCTTTATAAATAATAAGTATGCATTTTTATATAAAATATACAGAAATATCAGTTGTAAAAATGTCATTCAAAAACGGACCCCTGTGCAACCGACGCAAGCAAGCACACCCTACAATTTCCCCAGAAAATTGACCCTCTCTAGTTAAATATTGCAATACTTTGCGCTACTGTATCGATATAATTGCGTGCGCAAAATATCGCGATACTGAACAGAATCGATTTTTCCCCCCACCACTAGTTGATACCCTGACATCATGGTGTCAGGACAATAACCTCTCTCAACGTCAGCAAGACTAAGGAGATGATTGTGGATTAGGAGGCGGCAGGAGGAGGAGGAGCATGCACCCCTACACATCAACGGATCAGAAATGGAGAAGGTCAGCTGCTTCAGGTTGCTAGGGGTGAACATCAGCAATGACCTCACCTGGTCTGCTCACACGGACAAGGTGGGCAAAGCGGCCCGGAAACGCCTCTTCTTCTTGAGGAGAAGAATCTTGGCATGGACTCGGTCATCCTCACTAACTTGTACAGATGCACTATAGAGAGCCTACTGACTGGTTGCATGGGAGCTGCAGAGACAGGGACCGCAAGGCCCTACGTAGTGTGGTCAGGTCTGCTGAGTTCATCATCGGCAGGAAGCTCCCAGCCCTACAGGACACCTACCACACACGATGCCTCAAGAAAGCTGGCAGGATTCTAAGAGACTGTTACCACCCATCCTTCAGTCTTTTTACCCCGTTACCTTCTGGCAGGTGATACCAAAGCATTCGGTCTCGCACACGCAGACTGGACAACAGTTTCTTTCCAAGGGCCATCAGGCTTCTGAATGGACATTGATATGGACACTGATACACTTCTCACTAGTCACTTTACACACTTTCAGCTACTGGTTGCACTATCAACAATATTGCACTATTGTACTTCACTTGTCTTAGGTTAGTATAGGTTTATAAGGTTAGTATAGGTTATCATGTGTATTATGTGTATTTAGAGGTTTAGTATACTGTATTGAATATTGTATTTTATTTGTAGCTTATTATAGATGTAATCTATGTTCTGGGTTTTGCGTTGTCTTGTCCTAAGAATTTCACTGCCCAGTCTGACCCTGTGTTGTTCTGTGCATCTGACAATACAAGACTTGAACTTGAAACGTCTAACAAATTCGTCATCATCACTGTATAATTTTGTGGCACGGACGGTAACGGTAGGCTAGGCCTATATCACGATATATGAGTTAAAAATAAAGTCAATTGGCCGCGTTTGGATGGAGTAGGCTGGCAGGTTTGTCGCATGAGTTGCGTTTTTTTATGTGTTGTCAATTCCTATATTAAAAGTCTAAACTTTTAGTTACTAAGCATTTGTTTGTAGGAGTAAATCGAGTTTCAGACAAACTTATACGATCAGTGAGCTACTGAGCCTAGTAGTGGTATATAGCCTCGTATTTTGAAGATTTATGTGAAACTTAAGTAGGCCTATGGTCTAAACAATTCAAGTGTACGATTCAATACGAAAATTAATGAAAATAATGACGATGCATGCATGCCTATCATTGTAGCCTTTTTACCGTGCTGGTGCCATCTGGTGTTTCAAATGTGCAACTGCATCTCGAGTGTTTGTATCCTTGACTTTTTTGTATCCAAGGTTACGTTTTAACATATTTTGAGACAATGTATTTAAAGATCAAAGCTATGTTGCAGTTCTAACAACTATGAAGGTAAGTGCTAGCATAATATGCGTTGCTTTTGACGTTGTATCCAGGATTTGCGACTTTGTGCTTGGTTTTAAACTCATTTCGGTGCTAGCTAACTAGCTAGCTTTACCTCGATTGTGTTGTTAGCTAGATTCAGTGTTTGTCTTTATTAATGGGGATATGTTAGTATGTGAAAAGTGTTTGTAATATTTGTTGTATGTTATTTAGATGCAGACAGTGTTGTGAGTCTCAAGGTACGTACTCCAGTTTTGTGAACTTTTGACCGCCCTCGTGGGCAGCATGAAGATAGTGTGCTGTGTTCTGTATTGCTGCAGTGGAGCCAATATAAGTTGAGTGCTCATAAACATTCCGTGATTTATTTTCTATGTTGTGACTATCCGTTTTTAACCCTCGTGCTGCCTTCGGGTCACATGACCCAAAGGTTCATAACGAACCATCATTGTGTTTACCCAATTTTACCCAATACAAAAACAAATAAAAATACTTTTCTTTTAACCTTCGCAATGTGGGGGGTCTGAGACAGCCCGACGGTTAAAAGAAAATGCTTCACTTTGTTTCTGTATGCGGTAAAGTTGTCGCAATACGACGGTGGGTCACAATGACTGATGGGTCAGAACGACCCGAGGAGAACACAAGGGTTAAATAGAAAATGAGACACATGCAATAGAGTATATTAATGGTATTGGATTCAAAACTTTGCAATTCCAATCAAAAGTAATTGTATTGTTAATTTAGGTCTACATTTATTCATTTAGCAGACGCTTTTATCCAAGGCGACTTCCAGAGAGAGCTTTACAAAAGTGCATAGGTCACTGATCATAACACCAAGATAGCCCCAAACATTGCGGGTAGCCAAACATGAAGCATACATTGTGAAAAACCAAAATAAGTGCCAAAGGGAAGAACCATATGAGCATGTAGTTAAACAAGTTACAATTAAACAACATGAACCTCAACAAAGTGCAATTACATGCAATTCTTATTGTGTAGTAATTAAAGGCAGGGTAGGCCATGTTTTTGAGAAGCACTTTTTGCCATATTTGCCGAAAGTAACTTCGTTTTGATAGAAACCAATATATCTAAAGGTTTGATGGTAATTTGAAATAATTCCGACATCTGTGGACAGAGCAATACTGTAATAAACACGAAGGGGTACCCGGACTAGTGATTGGACGGGCTACCTGTCTGTCTACCTACCAGCACTCTGCCCCTCCACTCAATGCTCTTTACTGTAGTTTTGTGGGAGTGGCTTTGAAGGGAGGAGGTGGGATATTTTGGTTTGAATCGTGTCAAACAGAAACTAAAATTGCTGGCTTCGCAAAATTTGCCTACCCGTCCTTTAATCATATAGGATATTATTTTGAAGAAAACCAAATTACTATGAGGAGTTGTGTGCTAGAGTAGAGATTACGTTTTTGTCACAGTGTTGTTTCTCCAGTAAAAATAAACATGAGAAACATACAGTTCTCACCAAATGATCAACATTACATATGCAGAGTGAACGTTATGACAGACACAAGATTTCCTTCATATGTGAAAGCTGAGTTCTCATTAACTTGGAACTGTTTCATCCAGATCCCCTACTGGCCAATCATACTTGATCATGGGCGGAGACTAGACAGAGAAGACATCTTAAGCCTCCAGAGAGACTACAGAGACTCAACCAGAGAGACTACAGAGAGAGAGACTCGACCAGAAACAGCAATAACTAGACAGAGGATCAACCAGAGAGAAACAAACTTCCAGAGACTAGATCAGGATCCAGAGAGAGAAACTAAAATTGAACAGACAGAGAACAAAGAGAGAGCTGAGTTATGAAGACACATCCCTGTGATACATGTGGGAAGAGCCTTTCCTCATCCAGTAACCTCAAGATGCACATGAGGATCCATACTGGAGAGAAGCCCTACAGCTGTGACCTCTGTGGTAAAACCTTTAGACAGGCTGGGGATTTAACAGCTCACCACAGAATCCACACTGGAGAGAAGCCCTACAGCTGTGACCTCTGTGGTAAAACGTTTAGCAGTAATAGAAGTTTCACAGGTCACCGCAGGATCCACAGTGGAGAGAAGCCCTACAGCTGTGACATCTGTGGTAAAACATTTAGCCAGGCTGGCCACGTCAGAGATCATAGCAGGATCCACACTGGAGAGAAGCCCTACAGCTGTGACCTCTGTGATGAAACCTTTAGCCGGGCTAGCAGTTTCAAAGATCACCGCAGAATCCACACTGGAGAGAAGCCCTACAGCTGTGACCATTGTGGTAAAACCTTTAGCAGTAATAAAAGTTTCACAGTTCACCGCAGAATCCACACTGGAGAGAAGCCCTACATCTGTGACCTCTGTGGTAAAACTTTTCGCCAGGATGTCCATTTTAGACATCACAGGAGGATCCATACTGGAGAGAAGCTGTACAGCTGTGACCTCTGTGGTAAAACCTTTAGCAGTGGTAGCAGTTTAACAATTCACCGCAGAATCCACACTGGAGAGAAGCCCTACAGCTGTGACCATTGTGGTAAAACCTTTAGCAGTAATAAAAGTTTCACAGTTCACCGCAGGATCCACAATGGAGAGAAGCCCTACAGCTGTGACCTCTGTGGTCAAACCTTTAGCAGTGGTAGCAGTTTGACAATTCACCGCAGAATCCACACTGGAGAGAAGCCCTACAGCTGTGACCTCTGTGATAAAACCTTAAGCAGTGGTAGTAGTTTGACAATTCACCGCAGAATCCACACTGGAGAGAAGCCCTACAGCTGTGACCTCTGTGATAAAACCTTTAGCAGAGCTAACCATTTCACAGTTCACCGCAGAATCCACACTGGAGTGAAGCCCTACAGCTGTGACCTCTGTGGTAAAACATTTAGCTGTGATAGCAGTTTGACAGTTCACAGCAGAATCCACACTGGAGAGAAGCCCTACAGCTGTGACCTCTGTGGTAAAACCTTTAGACAGACTGGGGATTTGACAGTTCACCGCAGGATCCACACTGGAGAGAAGCCCTACAGCTGTGACCTCTGTGGTAAAACCTTTAGCCAGGCTGGCCATTTCAGATCTCATAGCAGGATCCACACTGGAGAGAAGCCCTACAGCTGTGACCTCTGTGGTAAAACCTTTAGCAGTGATAGCAGTTTGACAGTTCACAGCAGAATCCACACTGGAGAGAAGCCCTACAGCTGTGACCTCTGTGATAAAACCTACAGCAGCGGTAGCAGTTTGACAATTCACCGCAGAATCCACACTGGTGAGAAGCCCTACAGCTGTGACCTCTGTGGTAAAACATTTAGCAATGCTAGCAATTTCAAAGTTCACCACAGGATCCACACTGGAGAGAAGCCCTACAGCTGTGACCTCTGTGGTAAAACATTTAGCAATGCTAGCAATTTCACAGTTCACAGCAGGATCCACAGTGGAGAGAAGCCCTACAGCTGTGACCTCTGTGACTATTCAGGTAAAACAAATGACCATCTGAAGAGTCACCTGCGTGTCCACCATAGGAAAAAACCCAAAGCAGTGATGTGTGGGGCCAATCTGTCCCAGCAGTCACCACCTGAGAGAACTTCTGTATGACCCACAGCTGGAAGAACTACCGGCCTACAACTACAACATCTAAAATCCTCTGCTGTTAAGACTGTTTCTTCCATTTTGTTCTAACTTTTATTGATGTAAGACTATTTAGCCTGTGTTACGAACCTTGTCTAGGGGGAAAGGCTGTAACACTGGACAAACACAAGACAGAACACGCATGCAAACAAGACGAGGGACGTAACAGCCTGTGTTTTGCACCTCTCTTTCACCAACTGTCTTCGGAGGAGAGCACTGAACTGCTCCTCCCAAGGGTTCTTCTATGTTTTCGTCAAATTTTCCTTGTCTTTAGGTTGTTAGAGGGGCAGTTCTATGGGCGTATGTGAAGACCTCTGTGACATTGCTTGTAAAAAGACCTATACAAATAAATGTGATTTGAATAACATCAGTCCTCCATTGCACACTGATCTTCATCCATTGTTGAAGAATACGGACACACTTCTCTGTATTTACTTTTGCAAGTAAAGGGTCAAGAGACTGGATGGTTCTGAAACAAAAGGGTTTATTGTCCTATTTACCAGATGATAGCCTGATAACAGGGCAGTTTACACCCTTCTCTCCTACCTTACTGGAGGATGAAGACTGCACAGAGATTTACATTTAACCCTTGTGCTGCCTTCGGGTCACATGACCCAAAGGTTCATAACGAACCATCGTTGTGCTTACCCAATTTTACCCAATACAAAAACAAATAAAAATAATTTTCTTTTAACCTTTGCAATGTGGGGGGTCTGAGACAGCCCAACGGTTAAAAGAAAAGGCTTCACTTTGTTTTTGTATGCGGTAAAGTTGTCGCAATACGACGGTGGGTCACAATGACTGATGGGTCAGAATGACCCGAAGAGAACACAAGGGTTAACACAGAGGAACAGAGATGTGTTAAACAGGGCTGGGCGGTAGGGAGGGGCGTTGTTAGACCCTTTTCACTGGGGCACATGCCCCAGTATGAATCTGCTATGCCCCAGTAAAATCTAAAGTTTGAGTTTTAACAATTTACTTTATTAGTCAGTGCATTCATTTAGATTGATAATCTCAGAAAAATTGAACGCAATATCCCAATCAACGCTTGTAAAATAAAAATAAACAGTATTTGCGTTCAAATGAATGCAGAGAAATGTGCGCGCTTGCATTAACTATTGATGTCCCTTCCAAAGCTGATATCAAGCTTGCGTCCCTGAACTGTTGTATAGTGGGTTAAGCAAGGGGAGTTTCTATAGCCTATAGTGCATTGTGCGCAGCAAGCTTGACAGAAAAAAAGGAATACGAATAGGGGCCTGTGCCCCAGTAGAGTTTTATGTCTAACGGCGGTAGGCATGTCCTAAAATTTTCATCACAATATAATTGTGTAGCATGGATGATAACGGTAGGCTCGGACCCCCCCCAAAAGAGGTAAACATTTATTATATATCGTTCTTACCTGTAATCGTAAATATCACAATATAGTTACCATATTCATTCAATAACAGGTTGGGGATACACAGAAATGTTGACTTTATGGCAGGGAATATCACTCACTATTACACTGACTGCCATAGTCAATATTCACTCATTAAACAACGCGTGAGTGACCAGTGCCCAATAAAACTCAAGAAACACCGCGCGCGAGTGACCAGGCAGTGTAGGGGGAGGGGGGGCACACTGGGTAGGCTATATCACAATGTGAGGTTTTCTTGACATTTTTAGTCCATTTGTTTCAATAGAATCCGGCCGGGTTTGGATGCTACAGCAGGTTTGTCGCATGACTTGAATTGTTCTGCAGTGCTTTTCCACGGAAGAAGAGCTTTCAACAGTACTTTTATGGGATCAGAAGAACACTTTGTTCAATATTTGTAGTAAGCAAGGGGTAACAAATCTCTACAATAAACATTTCACAATTCTAACTAACCTTTAAATCTCGGTAAACGTCATTGTGTCATTTAAAAACCGAACGATAGAGGCCGAAAACCATGTCTTATCTACTCCATCACCAATTATCAACCTACGTCACACGACTGTCAAGCAGGCTCAAGTGCGCATGTCGGTGGCAAAAGACGAACTTCTCCCGGGTATAATACATTGGTTTCGATCAGGTCATCATATATCTCTGGCCACTGGATTGCAGGGCTTGACATTACCTTTTTGAGGCACTTGGACAAGTACATTTACGTTTCACTTGTCTAGGCACAAAAGTAACTTGACCCCGATACCTTTAAATAGCCTGACCAAGTGATCGGGCAAAACTAGCCTGGCTAACGGAGGTCGCTTTCTCAGGCAAATGATGAATTAAACTAGCCTGACGTTGTCATACTCATAATTCTAGTCAGAATATGAGTCTGAAAACTCTCCGTTGGGCTGTGACTACGGGGCGTGTTTCAACCGAACTTGTAAAACAAATGCCTCTTCGCTCAATTGGATAGACCTACAACCAATCAGAGCAACGTAATATGTTGTTTGTTGAAAACGAATTCAACCCAAGGGCTCTTTCGTGACGTTGTTGATTACGTTACTGTTGATCATCTGTCCATCATCGTATAAAGCCCGCCCTGGCAATTTCATTGGTCCGCCCAGATCCTGGTTTTATGTAGTTGTTCCCAATACGAGACCCTCCAGACCCAACTTCCCGACCAAATTGTTTTGTGGGCGGGGAGAAGTTGGGCTGGCAGCCAGGCTAGAATTAAACAGGCTTGGTTAAAGAAATCCGAGATTCTGGCTATCTTCAGCAGGCTCGTATCTACATTAGACAGTCCTCCCTGACGTTTCCGGTGTAGAATGGAGTGAAATACAACATTGTGCACTAAAGAATATATTGTGCTTATTAAAGTTATGAACTTAGAAGTGTGCTCAGGCTTAAACATTGGGTGTCACACTGAGTGTGGGAAGCAGGCTGTTCTTTGTGTCTCTATCTCTTCATTTTCAGAAACAACCTTGAAACTGGGTGGAGATGGCACCCGAGCAGGTGGGACGCGCAAGAACTCCCTGACGCACGAGAGAACAAGCTCAACCCTTTTTTGATACTTGTGTTTTCAATTGCATTGTATATAATATGCTGGGGCAGGGAAAGATAGCCAGTTGGACTTCGTGAACCAGCCCAAACTCTGTTGCGGGTAGGGAAACTTAGACAACCCCAGAGCTCTGTACTGGTTGATTTCCAACTGCTGCATTAAAGCTGATATTATCGGACCTCTGCGACTCCAGACCACTCTTTCTAGAACACAGATTTGTGTCATTGAATACCATCATTACATATCGGAATAGACACAGATTTTCAATCCTTCAGCACACTGCCAGTGAGCGACCCGAGTCTGACTGAGGCTAACGTCAAAACAGTGTAACGGGGACGCCGTCTCACTCAGATTGCCAGTTCTAAACAAATCACAAAAATAATTGGACCAGCTGGCTAAAGCAGAATTCCCATCTCTTGAAAGCTGCCCTGCTCGACTTTTTAGATGTAGAATATGCAGTGCCTGATGGAATGGGGCTGTGACAAATACAATTTCTGGATGGCTCTATACCGCGGATTTCACGGTATGGTCAATATGTATATCGTAGGCCTTATTCATACCTGCATATTTCCATGATTATTTGGGCACTGTCAGAACACAGTAGGATATGTGAATACAAATGTCGTATTTCTAGAATCAGGACAAGGACAATTCATCTTGGGAATTACATGTATTTATTTACCCATAAAACAGTCCACATATAATGTATTTAATAATACTGTTTGATTAGGAATTTGTTTGTTAGTGAAAGAGTTATCCTATAAGGATTGAAGAGTTCTGACGGAACTTCAGTGGTTCATAGATGAGTGTCTTGGGGGGCATCAGTCTGTTCAGGGCCGGCCCAAGCCTTTATGGGGCCTTAAGCATAATTTATTTGGGGGCCCCTCGGCGTCGCCAATTGTTATAATTTTTTCTTAATTACTGTATTTCTTCAATTAAACTTCAATTTATTACACACTGTTAATTTTTGGTGGCGTTTATTTGAGGGCGACGTTTAATCGAAGAAATACGGTATTCTAGGCTAGCTGCGCGAACATGCTAACGTGTTAGTTCGCTAACTGTTCTTAGACAGTTTGAACAGTACAGTCTTCTAAATCACCGATTAAGCAACGAGCAAATGTCAATGTTAGACTAGATAGCTCTATCTCGTCTGCTTTTTATTAAGGCTGATTTGCAAGGCTGATTTGCAACAGCTAGGTAGCGAAAACACTTACAGTGCGTTCACACTGCAGCGTTTTTTAAAGCTCAGCACCGCTTGCCTTCCCACAGTACACCACGCTCGGGGGCGTGTTAGACAAGTTAATACAGAGTTGTAGTTCTCTAAGGTCACTGTTGTAGTCATGGCCAAGCGTGCAGATTTGGGTTAATGTACTCACAATATCGATCAAAATACCACTTTTACACAACATTTATGTAAGTGCAAGATTTTACTAGTGCAAGATTACAGTAGAATACATGTTACGCCACCGGTCACTCAACCAGTCGTTTGTAGGCTGGGCTAGCGAGCTAGCAGTGGCACAGAACAGTCACGTAATGTGACGACTACATTTAAAAGTAGGCTATAAAAACACACTAGGAACAATGACGACATCGGCAACCATGCACCATGCATTATTAGTTTAATGTAATCTTTAAATTCAGGCTCGTCACATTAGTAACTTTGTTCTGAACAGAACTGGGTGTGCAGACACATACGAAAAGTTTCTCCTCCATCTTGAAATTGTCAAACCTAGAAATGTTTACCATGACGAACAGTTGCTACGTTACAAGAAACAAGAAACCAATCCGATTGGCCAACGCTAGCGTTTTCACGCTCCTCATTTACATAAAGTTGAGAAAATCCAACTTGCAACGCTCCGCTCCGCTCCGCTCGCCTTCCCACAATGCCCTACGCGAGCGTCAACGCCTGGTTTCATTGAAAATGAATTGGAAGCCGACGCCGCGCGCCGCCCGCTCCGCTGCAGTGTGAACGCACTGTTAGGCTGTGTCTACTACCGCGCACTTTACTAAAGTGCACTGCAATACAGTGCACTGCAATACAGTAGCCCAAAACGCTAGCTACAGTACAGTACAGTTGTTGCTAGCTGTAAAGCCAGGCTAGCTGTCGGCTAGCTTGTAAAAAGTCCCATTCATACAAACTGTATAGTATTGCAGTCGAAATTCGCACTAATTCTACAATTCGAAATTCGCACTAATTCTACAATTCGAAATTCTAGTGAAATTCACCTAGTCGTTATCTAAGGGATTATGTTAGCCAAATACTGGATATTTACCATCCATAAAAATGTGCCAAATGATTTCGCGCTCCAAACTCACTCATTGAAGTTGCACCAGAGTATAGTTATAGGGAAAACATGACATGGATTTCAGGACAAAGTTTCGGTAAACTAAGTCGACTGGATTTGGAAAATGGACCGGCCGGGATTTGATATTTTCTGAGCTGCAGAGAGACGTAATAGCAGTCACATCGAAATTATAATATAATTTCGCATAATCATACAGTATGATCAAATATTGGGGAGGACGTGTCCCATAATCATATGATAAAATATTGGGGGGGGGGGGACGTGTCCCATAATCTTACAGTATGATCAAATATTGGGGGGACGTGTTATAACGTTAATATTCATAAACTGGTTTACACAAAGAACTAATTTGAGGCACAAGCTTCTGAAATGTTATGACCATGTTAAGAGTAAAAAAAAACACAATTGTTCACTTTTTAGACATTACTTTTGTGATTAGTAATTCATTGGTTATTCTTTCTTAATTGGTCATAGTTCACAAGTAGTTCTCAATGAGGATATATTTATTTAGTAATAATCAAATACCTACCAAGGAACTACCTTTGTCGTAAATTAGCTATTACTTACTGCTTAGTTACTCTTGGTTCCATATTAGTTAATAGTATTAAATTTGGTTTTAATGTAGAACTACCTATTACTTCCTGCATAGCTACTCGTTAACAACGGACCATTATTCTAAAGTGTTACCAATTTATTTTCTGTAGTTAAATGTTGTGTAATATTTACTATTGTGAAATTGTTTGCATTGTGTATGGATATTTTGTCTCTCCTTGAACTGTGTAATTTTGTTTGTCATCTTTGTAATTTTTGTGTATTTTTAAATGTGCAAATGTTTTTAATCTAATCTACTTTAGACATATTACAATTGTGTAGGCCAATTTTTTTAAAACCTTTCCATTTTGGTAATCTGACAAACATATTATGTCCTGGGTACATAATACATGATTAAAAGCTTTCAGCCAATTTACAAAACAAAATACTGCAGTTGCTGAATCTAATACTACTGTATCCTTGTAAATGAATCAGCAGAGGATAATATAAAGGGTAATAATCAAGTATGTTTGCTGAATGAGCTTTGTATAAAACAAGTTAGGAATATAATAGTAAATGTTCACAGACTTAAAGGTAACCAGCAAGCACGGTCACAGCCTCTGTGACCAGTAGGGGTGTGATATTGCCTCTTGTACCAATCGCAGTGCATTTTCAGTGCAGTTCTGGTTAGGATGTATGCTGGAGGCAGACCTTGTTGAAGGCACCCGACCAAGAAGGACTGGACTACTCCTTCATGCAGACGTTGCAACGCCCCACACTGAGGCGCTGCTGCCTCTCATCCTTGAGCGTGGCTTGTGAGGAGGATCTGAACTGTCCGCTCCTGTCCACACGCGTCAGCCAGAAACTGTAGACGTTGGCAACGTAGTGGCACGTGCCACGCGGTCCCTGACACTCCACAAATGGCTGGGCACGAAATTCTCGGAGGCAGCTTCCTGACGATGTCAGAGACTGCCCACCCCCCTCATCACCAGCGCCTGTGTGCTGTGTAGCGGGGTTTGCTCGTTTAAGATTAGCAATACTTAATTTATAATAAAGTATGTAGTTCTTGGGGGCACCACCTCTTATTGTTAAAGGGATAGAGGAAACCTTATTGAATAATATTTAAATAATAGCCTTCGTAATAATCAGTCTAATCTTAAGGAATGAATTCGTTCTAAGAGTAGAGCCAATCGTAACATCAGTGAACACGCACGTCAAAATATCTTTACAATGAATTTATTCAAGTAAGGTAAACAGATCTTATGAAAAGTTGGATTATGGGTTTGATATGAGAGATTGGTTTCAATGAACAGAATGAAATGGTCTAACTTAAAGAAAGGCAGAAATTGTACAGTCAGTGATTACATCCTTACAAATCATAAACAGAGCAAACGCCAATGCCATGTCGAGGAGGAAAGAGCGTTAGCCATAGTTACGTTTGATCAGGGGTTGATCAATGATGTTGAGGGCGGTTTGCGCCAAAGGTCCATTTGAAGAATCTGAAGTCACAGCGCGGCTGCGCTGGGTCATGTGACTGAGTCTGCGGGATCTCAGTGAAGTCGCATTTGGAATTGCGTTTTTGGTCCTTCTGTTGAAACGTCCAGATAGTGTCGCGATCACTATAAAGTTGAATCTCAGGAGAAGCTTGGCGACGTCCTTGGAACGCCAATCCTGATGGCGTTCATGCCATGGTCGGTTTCGCTGGAGTCAGAGATTGATGGTCATCTTAGGGCTTTATACAGTTCGAGGGAGGACCCGTCTGGGGTCAGATGTGGATTGGGGGAAGCTGGGTTCTCAACTCCCCCCTCCTTCCTTCACACCTACCAAAGGTGTGATCTGATCTTTGGCTGGTTCATTCGATGGTTCAAATATTGTTCTGGACATCTTGGTACAGTTACAAAATATAGTTGAATGATTGTTTTATTATGATAGCTTCGTGTAGATACCAAGAATGACGTGGTTATCTTTCAGGAAGAAGGAGTTGTTACTAGAATCAAGATTTCAGTGAACACAACATTAAAACAAAGTAACAAACATAACACAAATATCCCTCTCATAATTCTCCACCTTGTACTCTTGTGGTAAAGGTGAAGTCTCAAGCACTTTCCTCAAAAGTTCTGATCAAGGTATGTTCTTTGTTCAAATCGCCGCCGAAACGGATAGCAAATGGTCGCTGGAGACGTGTTGTCTAAATCAGGCCCTTTGAAGCTTGCAAGCTAGCAGGAGGGCTGATTAGGTAGATTGGGGAGGCCCCCCCCCCCATTCTATGGTTCCTTTGCATCGGCGTTTGGTGGGTAATCAGCATACTGAGGGTGTCACAAGGGCTGATTCTGATGTGATTGAATCACTCTTCAGGTGTGGCAAGATGTTGGCTCCGTGTGGTCTTGTGGACCTCACTACATCCCCCCGGATGTCAACTTTCATAGACCGTCGTCGATGAAACTGTTGACATGAAGACAAGAGAAGAAAGACCACAGCAGCGTAACAGCATGTCACCCCCCCTCCCCAGACATTGGCATGGCTATGAGTGATTAAGCTATGACATGACATAGGAAAAAGGTTGAGAGGAAATTATTGAAACAAAAAGAGGCACTTGAAGTGGCTTACAATGGCCGTAGCAATTGAAGCTTTGTGACTAGGGGTCTAGATGAGGGAAAAGTTGTCGGCTTTCCAATCTTTTTAAATCAAACTAGTTTCAATAAACTCATTTAGGTTATGGTTACAATTGACTGCCAAAGACGTACACAAATAACAAATAAAGGTACAAGGTAATTATAGTACATACTTTACACAATTATAGTTACTAAGTAGCTTCTTGAAGTCAACGTAACTAAACCACATTGATGAACTGCATCTAATAATGTAACTTTAGTTTGGCAACCACTGTTATTTTAAAACACAGTTAGCTGTGGGAATAGTCAATGCTTTTTTCGACAAGCTATCGTGGCGGCATAATAGGTTACGTGTAGAAACTGCATTGTTTAGTTGCTTCTAAACAAAAGTCCTTCAGGACTAAGCACTACTGTCTGTTTCCCTGAACTAGACATGTGCACCAACGTATTAGTTGGTTGGTTAATTCACTTAACCAAATAGCTACACTATTAAAAATAGAGGCTATAATAAAGGCTCTTATGCTACTTTCCGTGAAGAGCTGGCCGAGGCAGATTACAACGTAAATGTCGGGGCAGCGGTGTTTCTGAGCACGCGCGTACCTCCGGTCAAACCTAGCCGCTTCCTTTGAGCTAGCTGGTCCCACACACACACTCGTGGTGGCGGTAGGTTACGTGTACAGAACTGCGTTGTTTAGTTGCTTCTAAACAAAAGTCCTTCAGGACTAAGCACTACTGTCTGTTTCCCTGAACTAGACATGTGCACCAACGTATTAGTTGGTTGGTTAATTCACTTAACCAAATAGCTACACTATTTAAAATAGAGGCTATAATAAAGGCTCTTATGCTACTTTCCGTGAAGAGCTGGCCGAGGCAGATTACAACGTAAATGTCGGGGCAGCGGTGTTTCTGAGCACGCGCGTACCTCCGGTCAAACCTAGCCGCTTCCTTTGAGCTAGCTGGTCCCACACACACACTAGCAGCTATTTCACGAAAAACAATTGAATACGCACACAGCCACTGTAGCCCAGGCACAGTAGTATTAAATACATGGTGCTACATACAGTTAGAGCTCGCTCTATTTTAACAGTTCGTTTCACAAAAGTTACGATTGCTCATTTCAATCTATCTTAGCCTCACACGGGGCGCCATTATGTAGCGGGGTTTGCTCGTTTAAGATTAGCAATACTTAATTTATAATAAAGTATGTAGTTCTTGGGGGCACCACCTCTTATTGTTAAAGGGATAGAGGAAACCTTATTGAATAATATTTAAATAATAGCCTTCGTAATAATCAGTCTAATCTTAAGGAATGAATTCGTTCTAAGAGTAGAGCCAATCGTAACATCAGTGAACACGCACGTCAAAATATCTTTACAATGAATTTATTCAAGTAAGGTAAACAGATCTTATGAAAAGTTGGATTATGGGTTTGATATGAGAGATTGGTTTCAATGAACAGAATGAAATGGTCTAACTTAAAGAAAGGCAGAAATTGTACAGTCAGTGATTACATCCTTACAAATCATAAACAGAGCTCACGCCAATGCCATGTCGAGGAGGAAAGAGCGTTAGCCATAGTTACGTTTGATCAGGGGTTGATCAATGATGTTGAGGGCGGTTTGCGCCAAAGGTCCATTTGAAGAATCTGAAGTCACAGCGCGGCTGCGCTGGGTCATGTGACTGAGTCTGCGGGATCTCAGTGAAGTCGCATTTGGAATTGCGTTTTTGGTCCTTCTGTTGAAACGTCCCGATAGTGACGCGTTCACTATGAAGTTGAATCTCAGGAGAAGCTTGGCGACGTCCTTTGGAACGCCAATCCTGATGGCGTTCATGCCATGGTCGGTTTCGCTGGAGTCCGAGATTGATGATCATCTTAGGGCTTTATACAGTTCGAGGGAGGACCCGTCTGGGGTCAGATGTGGATTGGGGGAAGCTGGGTTCTCAACTCCCCCCTCCTTCCTTCACACCTACCAAAGGTGTGATCTGATCTTTGGCTGGTTCATTCGATGGTTCAAATATTGTTCTGGACATCTTGGTACAGTTACAAAATATAGTTGAATGATTGTTTTATTATGATAGCTTCGTGTAGATACCAAGAATGACGTGGTTATCTTTCAGGAAGAAGGAGTTGTTACTAGAATCAAGATTTCAGTGAACACAACATTAAAACAAAGTAACAAACATAACACAAATATCCCTCTCATAATTCTCCACCTTGTACTCTTGTGGTAAAGGTGAAGTCTCAAGACTTTCCTCAAAAGTTCTGATCAAGGTATGTTCTTTGTTCAAATCGCCGCCGAAACGGATAGCAAATGGTCGCTGGAGACGTGTTGTCTAAATCAGGCCCTTTGAAGCTTGCAAGCTAGCAGGAGGGCTGATTAGGTAGATTGGGGAGGCCCCCCCCCCCCATTCTATGGTTCCTTTGCATCGGCGTTTGGTGGGTAATCAGCATACTGAGGGTGTCACAAGGGCTGATTCTGATGTGATTGAATCACTCTTCAGGTGTGGCAAGATGTTGGCTCCGTGTGGTCTTGTGGACCTCACTACAGCTGCAAGGTTCAGTATGTATGCGTTACAAACAGGCACTTCCACACACAGGCTTGCATAAGGCGACAGACACGTTAAGGCCCAAAATACATTGTTATTCTTACCATAAGGAAAGAGTACCCCATCCACAAATTCCTCCATTTGTGGGGGCACTGGAATGTGCTGGTGTCCTGACTGTGTATAGCTACGGCCGGGGAGGTTACTTTACACACTTTACAGAGGTCTCTTTGCCAGCCACAGGCATCATGGGCACAGCTGCCGTAGTGGAAAGCCAGTAGGACTTGTCATTGCTGCTGGCATAGTCACAGGTGCCCATGTTGCAGTAGAAGAAGGGCATGGTGCTGAACAGGCGCATGCAGGAGCCTGCCTGGCCTGGTGAGGGGTACAATTGTTATTCATGCACTTATATCGTTTCAAATTGATTATTGTAATTCTCTGTATTATGGCCTTTGTCAATCATCATCATCACACCTGCAGCTTGTCCAAAATGCGGCTGCTAGAATGTTGACTGGTACCAGGAAGAGGGTCCATATCTCCCCGATATTGGCCTCTCTTCACTGGTTGCCAGTCAAATATAGAATAGATTTGAAGGTGTTGTTACTTGTTTTTAAAGCTTTACATGGATTGGCTCCATTGTATATTTCAGATCTTCTTATGCTGTATCACACTTCCAGGCCCCCTTAGATCATCAAACCAGTTCCTTTTAGCCATTCCACAGACTTGGATGAAAACAAAAGGTGATGGTGCCTTTTCAGCTGTAGCCCCTAGTCTGTGGAATAAACTGCCAGTTTTTATCAGGTCATGCCCATCACCCAGATATTTAAGTCTCGTCTTAAAACATATATTTTTTATTTTGCTTTCGAGTCCGTTTAGGGTCACTCGTGCTTATTGTTTATTTTATTTATTTAAATCAGGCACCTGGCCCATATGAACAGATACAGACACATACACAAAAGGAGAATACATAACAGCTAAAATAATTTACCTAACATACGTGTCACCTAAACTAAACTTGACCCCCCCCCCCCCCAAAAAAGAAAAAGCTACCTCTTGAAGGCCATTTAATTGTGTTGTTTGTCTGTTGTTCCTACTTGTTGTTTTGCCCTACTTGATGATTGTGTACAGCACTTTGGTCGGCATTGGCTGTTTTTAAATGTGCTCTGTAAATAAACTGACTTGACTACACAGGAAACACCTGACGACTCCCCTCGTATGATTACTGGTTAGATACACTCCTTCGCCATCTACGTTGGCTAGAAACAGACGTGTGTTTTTGAGTGTGTAGTAGCTTAACCCTCGTGCTGTCACATGACCCAAAGGTTCATAACGAACCATCGTTGTGTTTACCCAATTTTACCCAATACAAAAACAAATAAAAATAATTTTCTTTTAACCATTCCAATGTGGGGGGTCTGAGACAGCCCGACAGTTAAAAGAAAATGCTTCACTTTGTTTTTGTATCCATACACAATGTTTGCATTGTGTATGGATATTTTGTCTCTCCTTGAACTGTGTAATTTTGTTTGTCATCTTTGTAATTTTTGTGTATTTTTAAATGTGAAAATGTTTTTAATCTAATCTACTTTAGACATATTACAATTGTGTAGGCCAATTTTTTAAAAACCTTTCCATTTTGGTAATCTGACAAACATATTATGTCCTGGGTACATAATACATGATTAAAAGCTTTCAGCCAATTTACAAAACAAAATACTGCAGTTGCTGAATCTAATACTACTGTATCCTTGTAAATGAATCAGCAGAGGATAATATAAAGGGTAATAATCAAGTATGTTTGCTGAATGAGCTTTGTATAAAACAAGTTAAATTTGTCGCAATACGACGGTGGGTCACAATGACTGATGGGTCAGAATGACCCGAAGATAACACAAGACGTATTAGATAATACCCAATTGCTGTGAAAGTACCAAGTCTATGAAGGGAATAGTTAAGACAAGTTCAAGACAAAATCAAGACAAGGAAAAACTCCCAGAAAAACTCACCAGAGGCCAAAAAAATTAAGAAACCTTGGGAGGAGCAAGTCGGTGCCAGGGATCCCCTACTCCAGAGATGGTTGGTGAAAGAGAGGTGCAGAACATAGGCTAAACATAGTCATACTGCAGGGAAGTGTCAATAGGTGTTGAAACACCAAAATCCAGTGTTCAACTTGGGTCAAAGTTGGTAAATGTCAGTTTAGAGGTAGCCACAGGGCTGGGGACAGTGATTGGCGCAGGATCACATGGGTCATGATTAGCATTCATGAGGTGCTTTGCATTGACCATTTCTGGTTAAAAATGGGCGTGTTCAGGGTGGGGTAAAATGCTGATTCACGTACGCACACTTGTGGTTAATCTGTGATTTATAAAGCTTACAGGTGTGCGTACGCACAGTTTTATAAATCAGATTTTTTGGGGGGCATACGCCATTTTTGGCTTTTGGGCGTACGTACACTTTTAGTAAGAATCTTACGCTCAGTTTTATAAATGAGACCCCTGTACTTTATGGAAGCAAATCGTGACCAAAATTAAAATTAAAATGCATTTGCAGAAATGCTTTTTCATTCTAAGAATGTGGCTGCATTATTTGACTCATAAATAAAATTACCGTATTTCTTCGAATAAACGCTGCAGCATTTATTAAATAACGTTCATTTTTGGTGCAGCGTTTATTCGAGGGCGGCGTTTATTCGAGGGCGGCGTTTAATTAGTAAGAGAGATTTCGTGAATTGTAGCTGCAGTGCAGCCATAGACAACTTCGTTGCTGGCATTGTGACAAATGAATCATGCAGCTAAAAACGCAGGTTCCATTTAGGCTACTACCGCTGACCTCCTCGTCTATTCTTTGCTTGTCTATGAGTGCGGCAACTCCCTTTCTCATTGGCTATCAATTTGTTGTGCGTTGGTAATACAACTGTCTCAATTGTTCACGGTTCCACATTGTGTAGAAATTTGAAGCAGCATGCCTAAACGTTCATACATGTTAGCTTTCAAACAGAAAGCTGTGCAGAAAGTTATGTACATGTGTAATAAATACTGGGGTTGAATTTAACCAATGAAATAACCGTTTTCAGATTTTTTTGAGTGCGGCGTTTATTCGAGGGCGGCGTTTATTACACAACTTTCATTTTTGGTGCGCCGTTTATTCGAAGAAATACGGTAGTAATCAATCATCACATTCGCATTTTAATTTTCTTCTTCAAGAGTGCTCAATCTTTCACTTAATTAAAATGAAAAAGAAATAGACATTTGAGATTTAATTTTCAAAATATGCCCCAGCAAATAGATACCAAAATTCAATTTGAAATGTGAAATTAAAATGCATTTGCAGAAATGCTTTTTCATTTTAAGAATGTGGCTGCATTATTGGACTCATAAATAAAATGAGTAATAAATCATTCCATTTTCATTTGCATTTTCTTCTTCAAGACTGCACATTTTATGCCATAATCAAAAAGAAAACAGAGCGGACATTGGTTTTCGTTTTCGTGGTCTGCCCGCAAAGTACTGCCCATAATTCGAAAACGAAAAAGCAATCTGAGCGGCGCAGCAGAGTGACGTCAGTAGCCGCTCTTCTTCAGCTCCCTGCTGACCGAGCTACCCATCTTGTTCGGTAGGGGGCGGTGTGCACTGCATTGCATTACATTGAAAATGTGCCGGGAAATTGATTGAATTGCCGGGTCTTTAGAGGACACATCACAGATCATGGCGCTCCCTCAAATTGAAAAATTATCTGTGATGCGTCCTCTAAAGAGTAAAGTCTTCCTTTTACAGCTGTAGTAAGCGACGACCTTATCTAGATTGTCTCAGCTCCTTAGTCTAGGACGATGGTCGGTTTCCCGTCGTCTCTGTCACTGATTTTTGCGTCTGTGTGGCGTGTACTTATGAGTAAAACGTTCTTGTTTTTCTTTGCGAGGTAGGAAACTAGAGTGGTGGTGGGAGTGAAGGCGAACTGCGACTACAGCACCCGTCGCGTCTTCGTCAGCAGCTCAGACGGGAGCTCCGACCTGTTCATTCAGACCGTGCAAACCATTTACATTTATGAATTTAGCAGACGCTTTTATCCAAAGCGACTTCCAAGAGAGAGTTTTACAAAAGTGCATAGGTCACTGATCATAACAACGAGATAGCCCCAAACATTGGGGTAGCCAAACATGAAGCATACATTGTGAAACCAAATAAGTCCCAAAGGGAAGAACTTTGAGAGGTCAAGTGCTTGGACTAGCATTTTCACCCTCTACAACATCCGGAAGATCAGGAGATACCTGTCTGAGCATTCCACCCAGCTGCTATGGTAATGTTTCTTGTTGTCATGAGGTTTGTAAGAGGTGAATAAATTGTCGCAAGGGTGGCAGTGTCGTAATACACAACGCGAACACTGCAGGGGGGTCACAAGGACCCGGAGACAGAGCGAAGGATAAAGAAAATGTTTCACTTTATTTTTTTTATCACGAAGGGTTGTCACAACATAGCTGTGGGTCACAATGTGGGAACAATTATGAGAAAACTGACAAAAGGAACAGAATGTGATCAGACAACATAGATTCCTGCTGACTCAGGTTCTCTCTTGGCCATGAGGTCCATTTAATAGTTAACTCTTCTCAAGGTCCTGGGTTTGACCTATTTATTCTAATTTCCAGGTGTTTGAGTTCTCACGTGTGTGACCAACCTGGATGCATATAAAAACAGGGACTGAACACGGAGGGTGACAGCACTCTACTAGCCTTCAGAATGAAGATAGACACTGTGGTTCTGCTGCTCTGTCTGGCTGTGACACGGGTCCAGGGAGACCGCACAGGGGGCCCAGAGAACGACACCACAAACAGACTCGGTGAACCCCAAACAGGAGGCTGCATGAGCGATGGTGCCATCCTGACTGAACTGAGGGCTCTGAGAGACATGGTGGTGGCTCAGAAGGTGGAGCGGACAAACATGGAGAACAGGATGACAGCTAGTCAGGGTCAAGTGGAGGAACTGAAGAGAGAGGTGGTGGACCAGAGGGTCCAGCTGAGCGTCACCCAGACTCAGTTACAGTTCTACAAGGACCAACTGTCGGTCACGCAGAGTCAGGTGGAAGAGATAAGAGAAAACACAGGTAATATTTGACCTGATTGTGTTACTGTATCATGCATTACTAAATATTACAAAATGGCTACTTGTCATGACAAATCAAAAAGAACAAGAAGAAGGTTTTAAGAAGAAGACTTAATCCTGTCTTTGTAAAAAAAAAGATTTATAGGCCTTGTACTTTTTCTTGATATATATATGTATATATTTATGAAGACATTCATTCTACTTTCTGTTTCATGTTTGACCTTCAAGCCCAGGCTGCAGATATTGTCACCCTGAAGACCAGGCTGACGGCCAGTGAAGGAGAGGTCAAAGATCTACAGACAGAGAACTTGGGTAATGGTGAACATAGTTTTTAGGCAATAATGGAAATAAATGTTGTTGAGTCATACATTAATAAATGCTTAATTCTGTATGCGTAGCCCTGGAAGCCAGACTAAGTCTCAGTGAACGCCACGTGGAATAACTGAAGGCAGAAAATGAGGGTAAATACAGACTGTTCTTCCCACACCAATATAATGCTGCATTACTTGGCTATCATATTCAGCATTTTCTACATGTTATTAACAGGCAGACCAAAGGTGGCATTCTACACGGCTCTAACTGATTCAGGAGCTGTTGGACCCTACAGGACTGACACACCACTGGTCTATAGCAAAGTCTTCACCAACATAGGCAACCCCTACAGCCCAGTAACAGGTACAGTTCTGGATATGCTCACCGAGAGCACACAGCTTGACATCAGAGTAGCCCCAACAATGGGACTCCATTCATCAGTCAACATTTCAATCACAGTGAAACAAAATGTTTTTTTCCTCTTGCTACTGCCCCTCTTTAGGTGTGTTCACAGCACCAGTGAGAGGAGTGTACTACTTCAGGTTTACCACCGCTCAGCCACCGTAATTCTGAGACCATAGGAGTTTACATGTACAAGAACGACCTCAGGATCATGTTCAACAGTGGCTACAATACCAGCGGTCAATGGAGATATGTAGCAAATGCTGTCACTCTGGAGTTGGAGCAGGGAGATAGGATTATGATGCATCTTCCAAGAGGCAGATGCCTGTTTGATAATTCTGATAATTATAACACCTTCAGTGGTTTCCTTCTCTTCCCCATGTAAAACACGCATGACCCAGATCTTAATAAAGCTGCAATTCCTCCTCGACCCCTGTATTAGTTCAAGAGTGAAGTCGAGACTGGTGGAGAGCTGATATGGTGATAAATGTGTTGGGCTGTCAGCATTGTTGAAGTGTTTATCTGGAGCAAAGACGAAGATTTATAAATGATGTCTGCTAACCACAATATTGTTATGGTTATGCAACGTGTCAGTTAATACCACAAAGATGGCATTAACAATAACAGTAAGCTAGTAATAATAAAGCAATACTCATCATCATAATATTAACATATACAGTATATATATAAAACTTAGCCTGCTTTGCCAAACCAGAACAACGACGGAACCAGGTATTCAAGTTTACAGGTAATTTAATCCAACACAATACGTAGGCAGTCATACTAAAAACACGAAGCAAAAATAGCAATGTATGTGGTGAGTTTCATGTAGAATAGTTCTACATTTCTAAAAACCAAGTGAAAGGAATACTATACAGTACTGACAGCATTGTTTTTTTTTTAATCTTGTGTGTTTTGGTATTTTTTCCACTCTTCTTGTGATTTGCCTCCTTTTCTCCCTCCGTCCAGCTGTCTAGGGCAGTTTGTCTTGACTCTGGGCCGGTTAACTCAGGGTTGCTGGGAGGGGTGTGTAGGTGAGTGGAGCTGAGAGCGAGAGAATGTAAGAGGTAGAAAAGATACAGAAATGGAAAGAAGCGTGGATGCAGGAGGGTATTTTGACATTTCCTCGTGTCATTCAGCACAAGGAAGTTAGAATTCATTTTCTGTCTGACATATTCACACCCACATTCACTTGTGAAACTGGATGAGTTACTTCATTATCACTTGTTATAGGCTCTGTCTGCTGTGTGTGTGTGGGGGGGTGGTGTGTATTTGTGTGTGGTGGGTGTGTGGGGGGAGTGTGTGTGATGTGTATGTGTGTGTGGTGTGCGTGTGGTGTGTATGTGTAGTGTGTGTGTGCATGCGTGTGTGTAAGGCTGGGGGCCAATTCCACACATGCTTTTTCTCCCACTGTGTTAACCATGAAAATCACCATCTGTTTTGGAAAACAGATTCCCCTGGCAACAGTGTCAGTGTGTGGGTGTGGGGTTATGACTTGGAGAGTCTCTGTGCTGTTTGTTTAATGTTTGCAGCGAAAACATTCTAGATATATTTTACTTGACATCTCCCGAAAGCTTATAGAGAAACTCAAACTGATCCAGGCTTCATAAGCATGTTACTCACCTGTGAGATATACGACACCTCGGTCCAAAACGATACTTTCCCTCCAAGAAGAACTGGCGAAGAAGAACACTCTGTCTGTCTGTGACACGGGCCCAGGGAGACCGCACGGGGGGCCCAGATAACGACACCACGAACAGTCTCGGTGAACCCCAAACAGGAGGCAGCGTGAGCGATGATGCAATTCAGTTCATCCTGACTGAACTGAGGGCTCTGAGAGACATGGTGGTGGCTCAGAAGGTGGAGCTGTCGGTCTACAAGGACCAGCTGTCGGTCACCCAGACTCAGTTACAATTCTTCAAGGACCATCTGTCTGTCACCCGGAGTCACGTGGAAGAGATGAGAAGAGACAACGCAGGTAATATTTGACCTGATAGCGTTACTGTATAATGCATTACTAAATATTACAAAATGGCTACTTGTCATGATAAATCAAGAAGAAGAAGGTTTTAAGAACATGTAATCCTGTCTGATTTATAGGCCTTGTACTTTTTCTTTATATATATAGGGAGTCCGGTGGCTGAGCGGTTAGAGAATCGGGCTAGTAATCTGAAGGTTGCTGGTTTGATTCCCGGCCGTGTCAAATGATGTTGTGTCCTTGGGCAAGGCACTTCACCCTACTTGCCTCGGGGGAATGTCCCTGTACTTACTGTAAGTCGCTCTGGATAAGAGTGTCTGCTAAATGACTAAATGTAAATATCTATATATTTATGAAGACATACATTCTACTTTCTGTTACATGTTTGACCTTCAAGCCCAGGCTACAGATCTTGTCACCCTGAAGGTCAGGCTGACGGCCTGTGAAGGAGAGGTCAAAGACAGAGAACTCAGGTAATGGTGAACATATTTTTTAGACGAAAATTGAAATAAATGTAGTAGAATCATACATCAATTCATGCTTCATTCTGTGTTTGTAGCTCTGGAAGCCAGACTAAGTCTCAGTGAACGCCACGTGGAAGAACTGAAGGCAGAGAATGAGGGTAAATACAGACTGTTCTTCCCACACCAATATAATGCTGCATTACTTGGCTATCATATTCAGCATCTCTACATGTTATTAACAGGCAGACCAAAGGTGGCATTCTACACGGCTCTAACTGATTCAGGATATATTTGGCCCTTCAACACTGACACATCACTGGTCTATAGCAAAGTCTTCACCAACATAGGCAATGCCTACAGCCCAGTAACAGGTACAGTTCTGGATATGCTCAGCTAGAGCACACACCTTGACATCAGAGTAGCCCCAACAATGGGGGGTCTCCATTCATCAGTCAACATTTCAATCACAGTGAAACAAAATGTTGTTTTTTCTTTTACTACTGCCCCTCTTCAGGTGTGTTCACAGCACCAGCGAGAGGAGTGTACTGCTTCAGGTTTACTGCCGCGGACATCCGTAGTTCAGGAAACATAGGAGTTAACATACAAGAACGACCCCCTGATCATGGGCAACGGTGTCTACAATACCGACGGTCATGCGAAATTTGTGGCAAATGCTGTCACTCTGGAGCTGGAGCAGGGAGATAGGATTATGATGCGTCTTCCATCAGGCTTTGGCCTGTTGGATTATTCACACAATTATAGCACCTTCAGTGGTTTCCTTCTCTTCCCCATGTAAAACACTGTGCCCAGGCTCGCGACCCAGAGCTTAACCCTCACACTCTCCTCGTTGTCTGTATAGGTCGCCCATGTAATCCAGGTGGAACTGGTCTGACTTGACAGCAAACCCCTCTCCGATGTACTCAGGTGTTGTCGTCTGTACACCCCCGTGTTGTCGTCGGGGTCAACGATGCATGGGAATGGGTCTCGGTGTAGAAATGGTGTGTTACAAGTCAATAGTATCGAATGCATTGTAGCAGTTCACATTACATGACAGTGCTTAGATTTCAGCCTAAAACAGCTCACACTGACTCTAATAAACTGTATTTCATCCTAGCCACGTACTACTGACAAGGTGGAGACCTTTACTTTGTAAAAGCTATAAAATAAAATGTGTATTTTGCGTATAAAGCGTATGACCCACCGCAGCGTCACAACGACCTCGAGACAGCGCGAGGGTGGCGCGATAGACGACGCATACAATGAGTTGGGTCACAACGACTTGGATACAGCACGAGAATGGCGTAACAGACTAGGATCGGTGAGTCACAGCGACTTGGTGCTCCGTCGATCCTGGCCTTCATCAGTCTGGACCGCTACCTGGCAGTGGTCAAAGCAACAGACACGCACACCTCAGGCATGAGACAGCTACTGGCACGGAGACTGGTGTATGTAGGTGAGTGTCTCTTATCTATCCCTTATCTCTCTCGTGACCATGCCTCTGTACTTGGTACATCTTCACTTGTATTCTCCATCTCCTGATCTAACCACCAAATCTCTTTGTCTCCTTTACCCCCTCTCTTTTTCCAGGAGCCTGGTTGCCTGTGGCTCTCTTGGCAGTGTCAGACATAGTGTTTGCTCAGGAAGCAGGAGATGAGGTGATGGTGTGCCAGCGATGGTGTGCCAGCGCTTATACCCAGCTGACAACGCTCCTCTCTGGGTGTCGGTGTTCCACCTGCAGCTGGTGTTGGTGGGTTTGGTGGTACCAGGCCTAGTTTTGCTGGTGTGTTACTGTGTCATTGTGCTTCTTCCTGTGTTGGCTCCCGTATGGTGCTGGCATCACTGTGGATGTCCTCATGCGCCTACAGGTCCTTCCCAGGGGCTGAAGTCTGGAGGTGGGGCTAAGGTGCTGAGGTGTGTGGCTGGCGGTGGCTGAACCAATGGCATTTGCCCACTGCTGTCTAAACCAACTGCTGTATGCCTTCCTGGGGGCGGACTTCAAGAGCTCTGCCAGAGGGGCGTTGACACTCTGTCGCGACGTCTGCAGTCTGAAGATTCTACCTCGTAGATGCCCAGGAACCTCTACTAGCACAGAGTCTGAGTCATTTAGTCTACACTCAGCTGACAGAATATGGGTGTGGATGTAGGTGTGGGTTATATGAGGGTGTAGATGTTTTGTCCTGTATATGAGTAGAGGGTAGTCTGATGGTCCATGACTTGCCCTTGTCTGAAAGATGAACTTTTCTGTAAATATGGTTTGTGGGTCGCTGTTGTTTTTAAGTTTGTTTATATACAATAACATTTCTAATGACGTTTTCTCACTTTTTGTGTTTCTCTTCCTGTCTCTCAGAGTTGTCAGTGTGTGTGTGTTTGTGTGTTAGTTTCAATTATTTTGGAGGTGTTCACCCCTATTCCCTCTCCAGTTAGTGATGGTAGTCTTGGATGTGTCTATATCACTGTCATCATCATCATCCATCATCACACGATTGTAATCTACTGACCTTCTGCTTGTTTAAGGTCCAGGTTGGCTCATTATTAACACACACGGCTTAGCATGTCATTAGACAAATCGAGTAATTCCAACCTTTTAAACTACTGGTAAGACAAGACCTACTACTTGATTCCGATGGGTGATTATTTGGTGATTTAGATCAGATAAATTGGTTGATTTGTTCTGTATTGGGTGCCAAAGGCAGCTGGGGAACCAGCCTAATAAAGCTGCCTGTCTGTGGATGCCAACCCCCCCCCCCCCCCCCTCCAGTCTCCTGTTGTCTCCCTGCCAACAAGTGGCGCCACTCCACCACTCCGTCACCTGGCCCAATCACTACTTTCTACTCAGTCACCTGTACCAATCACTACTTTCTACTCAGTCACCTGGCCCAATCACTACTTTCTACTCAGTCACCTGGCCCAATCACTACTCTCCACTCAGTCACCTGTACCAATCACTACTTTCTACTCAGTCACCTGGCCCAATCCCTACTCTCCACTCAGTCACCTGTACCAATCACTACTTTCTACTCAGTCACCTGGCCCAATCACTACTCTCCACTCAGTCACCTGTACCAATCACTACTTTCTACTCAGTCACCTGGCCCAATCACTACTCTCCACTCAGTCACCTGTACCAATCACTACTTTCTACTCAGTCACCTGGCCCAATCACTACTCTCCACTCAGTCACCTGGCCCAATCACTACTCTTCACTCAGTCACCTGTACCAATCACTACTTTCTACTCAGTCACCTGGCCCAATCACTACTCTCCACTCAGTCACCTGGCCCAATCACTACTCTCCACTCAGTCACCTATACCAATCACTACTCTCCACTCAGTCACCTGTACCAATCACTACTTTCTACTCAGTCACCTGGCCCAATCACTACTCTCCACTCAGTCACCTGGCCCAATCACTATTCTCCACTCAGTCACCTATACCAATCACTACTCTCCACTCAGTCACCTGTACCAATCACTACTTTCTACTCAGTCACCTGGCCCAATCACTACTCTCCACTCAGTCACCTGTACCAATCACTACTTTCTACTCAGTCACCTGGCCCAATCACTACTCTCCACTCAGTCACCTATACCAATCACTACTCTCCACTCAGTCACCTGTACCAATTACTACTTTCTACTCAGTCACCTGGCCCAATCACTACTCTCCACTCAGTCACCTGGCCCAATCACTACTCTCCACTCAGTCACCTATACCAATCACTACTCTCTACTCAGTCACCTGTACCAATCTCTTATCCTTGTACCATGACACTGATCACTAGGTGTGTATAACATGTTTTATTGCGCAGGATAAACAGAAACAAAGAAAAGCAACAACAACACAAACAACAAATGCATCCTATTTTTTAATTGAGAGAATCTGCAACAAAATTTCACATCCGGAATGCAGTGGTAAGGTCCTGCATTGTTACTGCCGTGGAGACGAGGAGGGAGAGAGGGGAGGGGAGAAGAAGAATGAGAGGCTGTAGCTCTCACTGTTGTCTTGGTTTGGTGAGAGGTGTGCGTATGTCTCAGAGGTGTGTGCGCAAGAGAGGTGTGTGTGTGTGCGGCTCACCTTGGCCTGGTTTTGAACAGGAAAGTACAGCTTGAACTCTGCAGGCAGCTCATCCTCTGAGTACAGTCTGTCAGAGAAATACACCCTCCGGAGGCGACAGTTAGAATGGATCTGAGGAGGAGAGGAGACAGACATTAAACACACTCTCTTCCCACCTGGTGTGTGGCAGTGTGTGTGAGAGGGTGAAGGTGTGTGTGTGGTTCCAGCCGTCATCCAGTCTTATGGGCATGGTGCAGATGAAGGGCTTGACCCAGGTTGTGCTCTGGTAGGCACTGGCTCGGAACCGCCGCCGCACGTTTATATCATCCAGGACCTGGGGGGACGGAACTGGACAATGTTCATCGGAAACTATTAATTATAAGCTTAGTACAACTAATCTATTTCCCGTACTGTACAGTTACAGTACATGCATGAAGCGCAAGATCAAAACTTAAAATGTTATAATTATAATAAGCTAGTAAGACTATTTTCTTTCCCTTACCCTTACGGTCAGTTTCACGTTCACTTCGAGATAAAAATTCTTCATATCAAGAGGGCACAAGTATAAACAAATACAAGGAAATCCTATTTAATAAATACATAAATCATAGATCGTCTAGCGACGGTGGCTGAAGATTTTTCCGAAACTTTTTTATATTTTTTTCTCCTTGAAACTGGATGGACATAACATTAACCTGCTGATTTCGCACTCTCCTTCCTTAGACATAACTCATAGCTCAAGTTCACCACATAATGTATTGGTCCTAGAGGTTCACTAGGAAATGAAATGGGGCCTACCCCGAGTTGTCTGTTGAAGAGATACAGATATGAATGCATCGTGGGATTTATAAACAGGAATGGGTTAATATATCACGATAGAAATGGGTTGATTTGTAATATATGATCTACTATCATTCCATCAGCTTCACAATTTACCTAAGGTTTGATTTACAGTCTGGTTTTGCAACTTTAATGTGTGAAGAAAAGCATAAAGTGAAGTACAGTTTCCATTCATGCGGCAAATGGTCTAATATATACAAACAGCACATACTAAACTTTTAAATAGCTTGTGAGTCTGCACTAAATAGCATTTAAACGGTAAAAGGACCTTACTTTTATATTTTCACTTTCATTGATCCTGTCAGTTAACTCCTTTACAGAAAAAATTGAAACATGATTAGCACACAAAGACAATACGATAGCAGGAATTAAATAGTAAATGAAAAGAGGCACTGTTTCTTTGAAATGTATGTAAATGACATCTGGCTAGTACTATAACAAAAGCTGACATCAGGCACTTGTGTGTCAGATATATATGATAGAGGTATTTATAAACAAATATGTCTATTGTTATAGAACATCCAGATATGGAAATGATGTCAGAATTCAATAAAGAATTAAGTTATGTGAAATGATTTTGTTGTCAACAAGTGAAGAGCGTTCCGATAGAAACCAATCCAAATGTATAATAACGAGCCCATAGGTGTATATGTGGAGAAGTATTAAAGAACCTAATGGCCCTTGGCAAAAAATTTGAGCTTTATTTGAGCTGCCCACTGAAAAGTTGTGAACAGTGTGGTGCTGAACTTGCTCCTCTGTCCTTCCTAATGTGGAGGTCCGCAAGTAAAATGTCCCTGTACTTACTGTAAGTTGCTCTGGATAAGAGCGTCTGCTAAATGACTAAATGTAAAAAATGATGCAAGTTATTATTTGGGTTGACAAATCTTGAAATGATTCCACTTTGTGTTTTTTGTTCAGGGAAGTGATTAGTGATCATTATAAAGTATAGAATTTGTCTGACATTAATAGATGTTACATAGGAAGAGTGACAAGATATGACAGAGGTGCAGTTACTAAGCACTGTACTGTGGCAGAAATGGGTGTGTGATCAACAGACAAGGGTGCGTCCAATTGAATACTTGAACAAGATGTTTCTTCCTTATTGACTCAAAGCATATTTCTGTCATGTGAAAAAATGTCATGAACTGCATACTTCACATATTCATTTCAAAGTGAACATTTTTAAAATAAAACATTATTCAGGAGGATTAACAGTTGTTGTTCAATAACTTGTTGGTACAACTTGGAAACATTACCACTTTTATCTAACAGATATGTATTACAGGCTTTTAACAATTACTTTGGTAAAAGACAACTTGCCCAAGAATAGTTTTGGTGTGTCAAGATGGACTGACTATGATAATGTGATGTCACAACACTGAAAGGGGAAAGGCATGTTATGTCATGACAATTCCACCCTGTTTTTCCCTTACATACGGTCAGTATTTTGCTTGTCTTGTTGTGTTTTGACCTCTAGAGGTCCTCATGGTGCCCTCATGCCCGGCTCACTCAGCTTGTAATCAATGTTATCAGGTTCACATGGGTCTCGTTCAGCTGTGTATATTTAAGTGACTCTGCCTCACAGCTTCCTTGCTTGGTGTTTAGTTGTTCTGAAGCCAGTTGCCTGGGTAAGTATTCGCTAACTCTGAGCCATCGTATTTTCTGTTGCCAGTGGAGTATTCCCTTCTCAGGTTTGTTTTGGATTTTTTTTCATCTTTGGAATATTTTAGTGGAATGCCCTTTTGGTTTTGTTTTTTTAAGACAATTTTTTGCTGTTCTTTGCTCCAGCTGTGGATTATTGCTAGAACTCTTATAATATGAGTTAATATATATAAAATATATTCTGCATCTCATGTTCTCCAAAGTGCGTCTTACAGTTGGGTTCACCATCCTCCAGTAGCTCCAGGATTGTGAGTCAGACCCTCACACCGGAGACCAGAGTTCGAGTCCCGGCTCTGACGAATACAAAACTCTCTTCTGATGTCATACAGGTGGACACCTCCTCAATAAAAGCTCATGCTGAAAAGGCCATGACAGACTTGAACACTGCAGGAGAGGAGAGAGCATCTCTGAATTAGCTGAGTGAAGTTAAACTCCTTTTAATATTGGTAAGTGTTCAAATGTTTAAAACTGAATAGTTATCAGAAAATGTACAATTCTGATCAAAGAAATTAATTCATGTTAAACATCTGTATTCATAATATAGTATTTGAATGAATACAAATTAATATTGCGCTAAAAGTTGAATAATGATCACCATTCCATGCTATCTTTAACTGACATCGGAATAACTGCAATTTCAATGTTACTGGAATACAAGATGCTTATAAAATGTTGATTAATATTATTATGCTGAAAATACAAACACACTAGACTTGTGACTGACAAAGACATAACTGCAACATTTCTCTAATTCAATGAAGTTGCGTACACCATTTATTTTAGATTCTTTCAGAATCGAAGGAAAAATGATTGGACATAAAATGCTTCTGCTACTTTTGATTATTAGTAAGTGATTTTAATGTATTCTAATAGCATTGAACTGAGGTAAATCATTTATATTTTCAATTTCAAACATTTGGAAAATAATGAGCATTGATCAACTAAATAGGTTTGGGGAGCTGTCAAACTACAACTCCTGCAACAACCACTGCTGTCCCAGCAACAACCACAACAGTGCCAACATCCACAGATGCTCCTACAACAACCACAGCTGTCCCAGTGCCAACATCCACAGTGCCAACATCCACAGTGCCAACATCCACAGTGCCAACATCCACAGTGCCAACATCCACAGTGCCAACATCCACAGTGCCAACATCCACAGTGCCAACATCCACAGTGCCAACATCCACAGTGCCAACATCCACAGTGCCAACATCCACAGTGCCAACATCCACAGTGCCAACATCCACAGTGCCAACATCCACAGCTGCTCCTGCAACAACCACAGCTGCTCCTGCAACAACCACAGCTGCTCCTGCAACAACCACAGCTGCTCCTGCAACAACCACAGCTGCTCCTGCAACAACCACAGCTGCTCCTGCAACAACCACAGCTGCTCCTGCAACAACCACAGCTGCTCCTGCAACAACCACAGCTGCTCCTGCAACAACCACAGCTGCTCCTGCAACAACCACAGCTGCTCCTGCAACAACCACAGCTGCTCCTGCAACAACCACAGCTGCTCCTGCAACAACCACAGCTGCTCCTGCAACAACCACAGCTGCTCCTGCAACAACCACAGCTGCTCCTGCAACAACCACAGCTGCTCCTGCAACAACCACAGCTGCTCCTGCAACAACCACAGCTGCTCCTGCAACAACCACAGCTGCTCCTGCAACAACCACAGCTGCTCCTGCAACAACCACAGCTGTCCCAGCAACAACCACAACAGTGCCAACATCCACAGATGCTCCTACAACAGTGCCAACATCCACAGATGCTCCTACAACAGTGCCAACATCCACAGTGCCAACATCCACAGTGCCAACATCCACAGTGCCAACATCCACAGTGCCAACATCCACAGTGCCAACATCCACAGTGCCAACATCCACAGTGCCAACATCCACAGTGCCAACATCCACAGTGCCAACATCCACAGTGCCAACATCCACAGTGCCAACATCCACAGTGCCAACATCCACAGTGCCAACATCCACAGTGCCTCCTGCAACAACCACAGCGCCTCCTGCAACAACCACAACAGTGCCAACATCCACAGCTGCTCCTGCAACATCCACAGCTGCTCCTGCAACAACCAAAACAGTGCCAACAGCCACTGCTGCTCCTACATCAATAGTTGCTCCTACAACTACTGCTGCTCCTTCAACATCCACAGCTGCTTCTACAATAACAACCACAGCTGGTGCCACAACTACAGCTGGTATCTCCCAAAAATCTACTGCCGTTTTCAAGACAACCTCAGTTTCAGCCTCAACTGGCATCAGCTACAAGTTTAGTATTCTCACAAGCTGTGTAGCTTTAATTATCCAAACAGCTTTCTAGAATGAGTTCCTCCAAAATTGGCATGTTTTATAGTCCTTGTATAGTAATCTATATTATTAATTTAGAGTAATTATTTAATGTAATGTACTTATCACACTTATCACAATGTTGCATTCATGGTATAGCATATACCTTTCTCAGCGCATTTAAGACTGGCTTTACTGTTTCACATGGTTCAGGTTTTTCTAGACCCTGTGCTGTACCCTAATGCACTTCACAACTAAAATGATTAGTGTGTTTTCCAAAGAAAGGTGCGAGTCTTCTTAACCAAAGGAATTCCTGTGCTCATCTAGTTTTATTTCACTGCGACTGTCTTAACTAGGAGTATTTGTTTGTTCTTTATTCCTATTGAATGAATGTTAATTAGCTATTCACTTAATAAATAAAATGTTACTTTGCATGTAGATGTATTGGTCCTCCTTTCTTTCACACTGTGCTATGGTCAGCGCTAGGAAACCAAAGCACAAAACCGACTCCAGACTCGTACATATTCAATGAATGAGTAAGGGTGTTAGTATAATCAGAATGATTTAGTGCTACAACCCCACGAGGACACAGACAGTAGCAGCAGTAGCTCAGAGCCAGGCTGGGCCAGACTACATCACACCTTGTTGGTATGATGTCACTTCTGTTCATACTCTGGTTTGTTGACAAGGTTATGACTCCGACACCTCCTTCAAATCTAGTCTTGGTCAATAGACGTCACATAACAGCAGTGATTTGAATGATACTATATTTTAAGGTTTGACTCTCCTCTCCCGCTTCCCCTCTTCTTCTGACTCCGTTTGTCCTCCCACCCTCTCTTCTCCCCATCTCCCTCCATCCTCCCACTCTACTCCCCCTCCCACACACCTTCTTCCCCCTCACCTCCCTTCCCCCAGACTGGATATGGTCAAGGGAGTCTCTGGAGGAGGGGCTGGTGGCACGGCAGGAGGCCTTCTGCAGCCTGCTGGTCCCCCAGCAGGAGAGGCTGGAGAAGGAGTTTCTGGATTGAGTCCCCCCCTCTGCCCCCTAAAGGTCACTTTATGCTCTTAAAAATGTGCCAAGCTCACAACGCTTTTACTTTGCAAGTCAATCCCACTGTGCAACTTTAGCATGGGGGCTGTGACCTTACACATTCTAAAGGTGTGTGACACTCTGGAAACCAACCTGTCTGACATTGTTTTTCAAGGACAAATTGGTCTAATGACCTGGACACCTGACTCCTCATCTCATCTCACCTGACTTCATCAGAATCAGAGATGTGAGATACTGAGAGCTAACTCTAACCCTAACTCCTGGTAACTGTTTTCAGATCCATCACCTGAGCATCGTAGACGTGGTGTTTGAGCTGGTTCTGCTGGGCCTGATGGAGTTTGATCGTCGCCAGCCGTCCGTCACTGTAAGTTTCCCGCCTCCCCGGTCCTGCATCACAGGGGTGCAGTGACATCACCATGTCTAGACAGTGACATGGAAGTCAATTACCATCTACTCCACCGAAGTGTGCAAGTGGTTGACAGATAACCCGGCCTCCCTCCTGCTCTTGCTCTCCCCCACCCCAGGTTCCACTTCCATGGCCCAGCAGTATGGCCTACTGGAATCAGAATGAGACTCAGAATTGGTGTTTATTCGCCATGAAAGTTTGCACAGACAAGGAATTTACTTTGGCAGGAGAGCCTACCTATGCAGCCATTTTCGGCGCCAATTAGAAAGTTACAGCATAACATGAGGAGAGGGGAGGAGAGAAAAAGGCAACCCCCAGACTATGCTCCTAGAGGAGTACAGTGTGGGAACAGACAAAAACCTCAGCACATAAGCACAACAACATTTACAAAAACACATGACTTGCAACAGGGTGGGGGGGGGGGGGGGTAGACAAGCAGCATCTGGACCTGCAGCCATGGTAGGCGCTGGACACAGACCCGCCTGCCACCCTGGGGAAACAAGCAGGCGAAGGCGTTGGATGGGGGTGGGGGGGGTGGTGATATCTGTAGTAGGTGAAAGTTAATGTGTGAGTAGGTCTGGGTTGGCGCCCTCGACCTAGGCCACAATCAGTCCGATTCTCCCTATGCAGATTGTGTTGGCAAGGAGACATCCTTGGTCATGACCCGGGCAGACCAAGGACCCCCCCCCCCCCCACCACAATGTCGGTGGGGGGGGGAAGGGAAGAGCAAGATAGTCTCGCTTCAGCGCTCTCCAGGGGAGTTGTTTTCCAGCGACGGCCTTGGCCAAGGCCTGTGCTGGTTACGGGGCCGAAAGTGGATAAGATTGGGGTAGTTGTTTTGACGAGTAGCCGCGACTCAATTTTCACGTCCACCCTTCAGGAAGGTCTCCATCTCCTCCATCTTCCTTTGCAGAGCCACAAACTTATCCCTGTTGTAATCCATACTGCGTTGTAAGTTCACAGTCTGAGCTCCAACAGCTCCGCCCACCGCATCAATCATGTCGGGCAGCCTAACAGGGCTTTTGATGGCTGCAGCCGTTTCCTTGATTTTCCGATATACAAAGCCAGCGCCTATTCCAAACAGCAGAAAGCCTTCAACGTCCTCCACAGAAAGCGCCGCTAGACACACGACACGCCAATTCGCCCACGCGTCCATTGTGTAGCCAGCTGCGAACGTCCCGTCAGGACAGTTGGGTTCCCCCGAACCCCAGCTTCTCTTCGAGAAGATGGTGTCAATTGCATTGAGAAACCAGCTAATTAATTCCATGCTTCTAGTTTCGGAGAGTGATGATGAGAGAGTTATCTTGAGACAGACAAGACAAGACAGAGCCAAGCAGGGAAGGTCAGGGAGAGGAGGAGAGAAAAATGCGACCGCCTTCGTCGAGAGCCAACATGAAGAACCCTTTCTCCCCCAGAACACAGAGGAAGCCCAGGGGTAGACATACCTGGAAAAACTGAAGGTGTGCTGTCTATCACTCTCTCCCTCTCTCTCCCTCTAATTTTTTGTCTCTCCCTCTCTTTCTCTCTCTCTCTCTTTCTTGTTCAAGATTTCCACAGTGTTTGTTGACCGGAGTCTCCTCTTCAGAGGGAGAGTGTTACCCAGACCATCAGTGTACTCACCACTCCCCAGCACTGTACTCCAGACCCCAGACTCTGGGGATGCTTGTATCTCCCCCTTCCTGTCTACTGACTCTCTGGCCACACCTATATTCCAGTCAGGATGGTCCCCCACCTCCACCTCCCAGCTGTGGAAGGAAGGAAACATGTGTCACCAGTGTCACCAGTGTGACACAGTCACCTGTGGTATCCCAGCTTGTCAGTATTGTGTTTGTTATTGTTGGTCTCCTCCCCTTTGTGTGTCTCCTTTCCACATGTCGTCAGCTACTCTGTCAGTAGAGTTCTCTGTGGTGGTGAACCTTCAGTCAGCAGATCAACTGGTTTGGTTGGTCCTCAGGTTCATATTTAATGTGATTATTTATGTATTTGATCCAGGGCCGGCCCAAGGCATAAGCGAACCAAGCGGCTGCTTAGGGCCCCCGTGGCCACCAGAGGGCCCCCAAGAGCACATGAAATTACAGTTTAATGTACCGTTTTTCTTCGATTAAACGCCGCACCAAAAATACGGTAGGAGCAGCATGTCCTGAAATACCTAGTACTGTAGCAGCATGTCATTTTAATGAACATTCCCTTGTGTTGCACTAGGGGCCCACTAGTGCACTGCTAGCTAAATACGTTTCAAATATCACATCAACATACCTTACTTAGCAAATGACTCTAGCTAGCTAGAGACTAGCTGTTAGTCGGCATTAGAAGGGAAGCTTATGAAAAAATACCCAGAATGCATGCAGGGCTCTAGCGACCGAAATGTGTACGGGTGCGACAAAATGTTTTCCTAGGTTGCACCGGTGCACCTAACCTCCTCGCATCCGCTGTCTCTCCACAAACGAAGCGTTTGTTATCCTTTGACGGAACTGACACTCATGGTTGGATCATATCGTGGTCTAAACCAATCAGAGACAGAGATGGGGCGGGTCTTTGCCTCTGATTGGCTGTGGTCCAGATATTCCTGTAGCTCCGTTCTGTGTGATTGAAATTACGACCTTAGCACCAGAGTCAGTTTAGCAGACCTGGGCATTGTATGGCCCGCGGGCCATAACCGGCCACAGGCTGTCTCAATCCGGCCTGCGTGAGGTAAATAAAAAATAAAAAATAAACAAATGTGTTGAGCGGTAGTAAATATGTATTCCTGAAAGAATACAGTGATCAGGCGATTTACATATGTGCGCTTGCGCAACCTCACCGACAGGAGAGTTAGCTGTTGGTTAGCCCTCGAAAATGAAAAACTTTGCCTCTGATTAACTTTTAACAAGACATGGACTTCTAAGTATCTGATTACTGAGGTCAAAGTGCAAGCTGTGAAAAAAAAACTAACACGTACATAATAAGAACTTGACTGATTCAGTGGGCGCGGGCTGATGGTTTGCTAGTTGAACTGCAGACCCTGATCATTACCTATCAGCTGTCCTTCGCATATCCACCTCAGACATTCAGCCAGATTTCGATGCACTTGTTCAAGCCCACTGGATTTCTCTCACAGAACAAAATGAACTGAAAAAACGTATTGCTTTTTGTATAATGTTGATCAATTGCATATATTTAACATACTGCAAAACAACTTTTCAGTGTTTGTGAAGATTAACTAGTTACAAATAAAACAAAACACTGTTGTTGTTTTTACTGTTTATTACTTCTATAGTCTTTTCCTATTTGACCTACACCAAAATCTAAAATATTTATATAGATATTTACAGAATATCCTTATTCTTCTGATAACCAGCTAATCAAAATATATACTTTGCTGCTTTTTACAATGGGAGAAAATGAATAGTGAGCAGAATTAAGTTCAAGTTATCGTTGATGCGGCCCTCCAACACATTTCATGTTTCTCATGTGGTCCCTTGTAAAAATGAATTGCGGACCCCTGAGTTACGGAGCTGGGTCATGGAGCTAACCCATGGAGCTAGGATTTTGATGCTAGGGAGAGTGTGGCAAGATGATTTAGCCAAGGCCAAAGGGCAAGAAGGCCAAATTACAGGTGTTGGCCATCTGCAGGGCCTGCGACAGCAAGGTGGGACCCGCTATAAGACTTTGAGCCATGAAATGTTAGGTCTCAGTTCAGGGAAGCGCTTTTAAACAGTAGCACTTTCTATTTTGAAATGTTTTATTTTGCTTAAAATGTTTTAGTTTGGCAGCTCAGTGAAGCACTTAAAAGATTTTTTTTTATATACAGTATGATTGTGCTTCAAATAAAAAATATATTTACCTACACCTTATTCTTGTTTAATATCATTTACATAATATATATGAATGTATATGGAGCGTGATAAAAAGGTGACCTTGAAATTGTGGCTACGCAAGGAAAAATTTGGGTGCACCTACATTTTGTGCTGGTGCACCTAAATAAAGTTAGGCGCACCAGTGCAACCAAGGCAACAAGTTAGTCTGGAGCCCTGCCATGGTTACATTACAGTAGTTAGTCTAGGTGTTTTCGCTATGTAACTGTTCTTGCATTCCTTGCAAATCAGCGTTAATAATTATTGCAGCATAATGAAGGTGTTTAACCACTGATTGAAACACACAAAAATGTGTAAAATAATGCTTTGTTAGCAACAAAAAAACGTTTTATGTGACAGCATTCTTCAGGTAAAGTGGGACATCTAGTAATGCTTTGTTTATGCTAGAAAAGTAATTTAATTCGACATTTCTCACATTTTTAACACCAATGCATCACACTGTGTTGAGAGTGGATAAGTGTATGAATGTAATTATATTTGTCCAGGAGGAGGCACTGTTGCGCCTCATATGACATCAGTCACGTGTGACTGATGATCTTATAAAGGGGGATGTTCACCCTCTCATTCTTCCCTTGTTACCTGACTCTTACGGAGAGAAGCATCAATAAATAATGCCACGCATTGATGGCTAACAAGACAAACGTCTAAGTGTCCGTCCCTTCTCTGAATCATTATTCCGCTGTGCAGGTAGGCAGAAGGTATAAGCCTACCTGTCAACAGGTTATGGGCCCAGCTAACGGAGAATGATGATAAAGTTTGACGGACACGTGCGTAGATAGTTAGCATACAGAAGTAGGATTATCATAAAGAGCTAGTTTAGCATCGGGAGAACCGGGAAGCTAAAGCTAGGCTGAAAAGGAGCTAAACTGAGCTACAAACAGAAAAAGCCATGAACAAAAACAAGTGGCCCACGTTTGACGGGAGAGCAGAGGAGTATGAGCTCTGGGAAGAAAGGATGCTGTGCTGCATGCACGGAGTGGGGCTGAAGCAGACGATCCTCACAGAGCCCAGTGGACCACTGACGGTTGAAGAAAAGGCTAATGATGACAATCTGAATGCTGACGCCTATTGTGCATTAGCGCCGCTACTTGACAATACGAGCTTGGGACTGATATTCAGAGACACGAAGGACAAGGGCCGAGAGAGCCTCAAGGTGTTAAGAGAACACTACATCGGAAAAGGTAGACCCCGGATTGTCTCGCTGTACATAACAATGACTGCGCTGAAGAAAGCTGACAACGAGACCGTAACCAAATATGTTATCCGAGCTGAGCAGATCATAACGGCACTCAGGGGTGCAGGTGAAACACCGAGTGAGGGACTGATGATGGCGATGATCATGAGGGGGTTACCGGAGAAGTACAAGCCGTTCACACTGATGGTGACGCATGGTTCAGCAGACATGACGCTGGGAGAGTTCAATGCAAAGTTGAGGAACTTCGAGGCTTCAGAAGACTCAGACCCAGTCGCAGAAGAGGCGGGAGAAAGGGTGCTGAGGGCCCAAGCGGCGCCAAGGAAAAAGACCGGGCCAGTGGAGATGGTGTGTTGGCGGTGCGGAGAAAAGGGCCACAGAAGGGGTGACTGCATAGAGAAAGTTTGGTGTAGTTTTTGCAAAAGCAGGGGACACACAGACATGGCATGCTCAAAGAAGGAGCGGGAACGGAGCGCCCGGTGTGCGTGTGTCCAAGATGGCGACGGTAGCTGGAGAGCAGGTCGTGAACAAGATGGCGCCCGGGGAGTCGCGGGAGGAGAAGACCGTACCTTCAGGGCACACACAGAAGATGCCAGCCCCTCAGGTCAACGGCTGCAGATCCAGAGAAAGGGACTGATCGTGGACACGGGCGCGTCGTCCCACATCATCAACGACAGGAGCAAGTTCAAGCGCTTCAACAACACCTTCAAGCCGGAGAGACACAGCATGGAGCTGGCAGACGGGAAGCGTACCGTTGGGGTGGCTCAAGGCAGGGGAGACGCACAGGTATGCCTCATAAACAGCGAGGGCCGCCGGTGTGCAGTGACTTTAACCCTCGTGCTGCCTTCGGGTCACATGACCCAAAGGTTCATAACGAACCATCGTTGTGTTTACCCAATTTTACCCAATACAAAAACAAATTAAAATAATTTTCTTTTAACCTTTGCAATGTGGGGGGTCTGAGACAGCCTAGCTGTTAAAAGAAAATGCTTCACTTTGTCTTTGTATGCGGTAAATCTGTCGCAATACGACGGTGGGTCACAATGACTGATGGGTCAGAACGACCCGAAGATAACACAAGGGTTAAAGAACGCTCTCTACATCCCCTCGTACCCCCAAGAACTCTTCTCAGTGAAGTCTGCTACCGCTCACGGTGCCAAAGTGTTCTTCGACGAAGGTAAAAATGTCATATTGTCGCCGGATGGCACAAGGTATAATATTTATGTATATAAGAGAATGTACTACTTGCAAACCGAATGTGATGTAGATGATGTGTGTAATGTCAGCTATGATATCCAAACATGGCATGAGATAATGGGTCACTGCAATTACGAGGATATCTTGAAGCTGCAGGATGTAACAGAAGGCATGCACATTAAAGGTGCAAAGCTTAGGCCTGATAAAGAATGTACAGTGTGCATAGAGGGAAAGTTCACTCAAACGAGAAACACCCTAGGGTGACGCCGCATGCCTCAGTGGGAGATACCCCACCAGAGAGCGTAAACCCCCGGGGTATCTGAGAGATTATACTGTGGAAGATACTGATGATGACAGTACACTCATTAATGTAGATTATTGCTACCGTGCAGTTTGTGGTGTACCTCTGACCTTTAAAGAGGCCATGACATCAACTGAGTCAGGGAAGTGGGAGAAAGCGATGGACGAGGAGATGAAGTCCTTAGAGGACAACCAGACCTTTACACTGACTAAGTTACCAGAGGGCAGGAAGACAGTGGGAGGAAGGTGGGTATACTCGATCAAGGGTGACATTGACGGACATGACCAGTACAAAGCTAGGTTTGTAGCAAAAGGATACAGTCAGAGAGCAGGGATAGATTATGGCGAGACATTCTCACCAACAGCCAATCTTACAAGTATACGTGTAGTGATGCAGAAGGCAGCCCAAGACGATTTGATCTTACATCAAATGGATGTGAAAACAGCCTATCTGCACGCCCCCATTGATCGAGATATATACATGGAACAACCTGAAGGTTACGAAAAAGAGGGAGAGAAGTTAGTGTGTAAACTACAGAAGTCAATTTACGGCCTCAAGCAGTCGGGGCGTAATTGGAATGAGATGCTCCACACATGCCTAGTAGATGACAACTTCACTCAGAACCCGACAGACCACTGCGTCTACACAAAAGAGTCTAAAGAGACAGGGAAGGTAATAGTAGTTGTCTGGGTGGATGATCTTATCATTGCAGCCAGCAACAACGAGAGTCTAGAGAAAGCGAAAAACGTGTTTTCTACCAGATTTAAGATGAAGGACCTAGGTAGGTTGAAATATTTTCTGGGCATGGACTTCAGCCAGTCTGATGGCTATGTAAAAGTGTCACAAAAGAGGTATGTTGAAAAGATATTGGAACGTTTCGACATGCAGGAGTGTAGAATCAGAGAAACACCATGTGACCCAAAGTTAGACTACTCTGAAGATGCGCCTAAAATGTCTGATGTGAAGAAGTACAGGGAGGCTGTCGGCAGTCTCATTTACTTGACAACCTGTACACGTCCTGACCTATGTTTCGTGGTGAGCAAGTTATCACAGCATTTTGCTGACCCTACAGATGAACATTGGGTTACCGTGAAACATGTTTTGCGTTATCTCAGGGGTACTGCAGACAAACAACTCTGTTTCAGGAAGAGCAGAGAGAGTCTAGGCCTACAGGCGTATAGTGACGCAGACTGGGCTGCGGACGCTAGTGACAGACGCAGTACCACGGGGTATTGTGTGAGTATGGGTAAAGACAGCTCCTTAGTCTCTTGGAAAGCCAAGAAGCAACCCACAGTAGCATTATCTACATGCGAAGCCGAGTACATGGCTCTAGCTCTAACAATACAGGAGTGTATTTATTTGGAGCAACTACTGGGAGGTATAGATACCTATGTGTATAAGAAAACTGTTGTTTATGAGGATAACCAGGGGACAATTGCGCTGGTTAAGAACCCTGTGTGTAGACAAAGATGTAAGCATGTGGACATTAAATATCACTTCATTAGGTCTACCATAAGGGAAGACAAGATGTCACTTGTTTACTGTCCCACAGACGACATGGTCGCGGATGTTATGACAAAACCCCCCCGCCTCCAGACTTAAGCTGTGGAAATTTGCAGGAGTCATGTTTGGTTTGTAAAATGTTGACATTTGACACTGCCATTTTTGTTTGTTTTGTTCATTTTATTATGTAAAAGTTGTACAGTATACATGTCATTCATAAGTGGGAGTGTTGAGAGTGGATAAGTGGGAGTGTTGAGAGTGGATAAGTGTATGAATGTAATTATATTTGTCCAGGAGGAGGCACTGTTGCGCCTCATATGACATCAGTCACGTGTGACTGATGATCTTATAAAGGGGGATGTTCACCCTCTCATTCTTCCCTTGTTACCTGACTCTTACGGAGAGAAGCATCAATAAATAATGCCACGCATTGATGGCTAACAAGACAAACGTCTAAGTGTCCGTCCCTTCTCTGAATCATTATTCCGCTGTGCAGGTAGGCAGAAGGTATAAGCCTACCTGTCAACACACTGCACTTAAGTTCCCAACTAAATAACAACTTTCACTGTCATCGAACCAGCGCTTCCGAACTTGTAAGCGTGACCACTAACGCTAGTCCAACGAAATGCTAACGCATCGTGACTAGCTAGCTAGCACATAGACTGCAGATCACTAAGGGTTACATCAGTTACACTTTATGCCTATTGTATAAGTCAACCCCCACAACGAAATGAATCTTGCCACACCCTTGCACTGTTGCATTGTTGTATATAAACTAATTATTATTAATATTAGCGATAGGCTGACAGACGATGACTGTCCCACTTTACCACACAAGCTGTCCCACATGACCTGAAAATGCTGCATGAGTGAAAGAAGGGGTCATGTTATGTTTGAACGTGTGTAGCTCCTAAAATACTGTGTATTCCCATTTCATTCCAACATGAAAATGTTCCTAAGCCCTAAAACCATTTACAGAAACACGTGAGTTAACAGCTTTTTTGTAAGTCTACTGGAGCCTCTAGCAAAAAGTGTCCCACATTACCTGAAATCACCCTATTGTCTCCTAATGTGTAAAGGTGTAGCGTCTGTGAATGATATCCAGTCGAAATAAACTTGATTCGTGTAAATGGGCAAATCATAATTAAATAAGGCAATATGGAACACCAACGTCGTGGGTATATTTTCCAATGTGGGTGCGGGACAGCTTTTTAGAATCTATATAACAGAGGATACCGCTGTTAAATATATTTTTCTTGATACAAAATGTGTGGTGGGGGGTACACATTTTCACTTTTCAAAACGTGATTTAAAACAGTTCATGTACAATTAAATGTTCGCCCCTGTTTAACACTGATAACAGACCACGGCCTGGACTCTTAACAGACCGCGTGTAAAGAGCGCCATCTGCTGTTTGATGACGTTTACTGTATTATGACGTAATTCATCAAATAAACTATAAAAGGCCGTTCTGATCACTGCTCTCATTTCTTATAGAAAGTTTTCTTGGACAAGGATTTGGATCTCTACGACACTTTCACCTTGACGAATTCGTATTGGAACACAGCAATATTGTAATGTAAGTAAATGTTCAGATTGTTTTGCACCGAGGAGATATGGGGACTTTTTAAAGTTGTAAGGTTTCAATTTAAAAGACGATATTCTCTGGTAGATATGAAGGTAGTTTATACATTAATTTGAAAAAGTTATTGTAGCCTATTCTGTGTTCTTTGGAAAAGTAAATAGAGCTATCTTCAAATTGTGCTGTCTGCTGTTTGATGACGTTTGCTGTATTATGACATAATTCATCAAATAAACTACAAAAGGCCGTTCTGATCACTGTGCTCAGTTTTACGTGAACATTTTCTTGGACAAGGATTTGGATCTCTGCGACGCTTTCACCTTGACAAATTCGTATTGGAACACAGAAATATTTTTGTAAGTAAATGGTCTGATTGTTTTGCACCTTACAAGTTGTAACAACTTTTTCAGTAAGGTTTAAATTTCCAAGACAATGTTCTCATGTAGATATGTAGGTAGATATTAGATTATTCTGAAAAAGTAATTACATTCTCTGTGTTCTTTGGAAAAGTCTGCCTTTTCAGGGGTCAGGTGTGAAAGCCTCTCTCTCAAATCGGACTGCAACAGCAAGTGTGACCTGAGGCAGTCTCTGAGGAAGAGACATGGACAAAGATAAGAAAGACTCATCTCAGCCCGGGGTGAACGAGGGAAGAGAGGGGAGTCTGTCTGGAGACAAGGGGACCTTCATCAGGGTGTTGACCGTGAGGCCTCTAAGTTTGGAGGACATGGACCTGGTCGAGCCCTCGGATCTGCCCCCTCCTTCAGTGCCCGCCACTGGGTCAAAAGACCAGCTGGAAGCCCTGGAGGTTGCGTCCACTTCCCAGGGCGTCAGTGGAGTGGAGAGAATGCCCCCCGGCACAGCCAGCAGCAGCACCACGTCTGCCAGCCAGAGGGCGATGAAGACAGCCTGCTCCTCAGCCCTGTCGAGCCGCACCAAGCTGCCCATCTCTGTGATCAGAGCGGTGTTGCAGCTGATCAACAACGACAGGCTGCCAGACCTGCTGCTCGACTTGGACGCCAGCCGAGATGTTCCAGGCGCCCAGACCTGCAGCAGATCAGCTGCTGGGCTGCTATCCCAGGAGATGCTGACCAAAGTGTCCGCCATGCTGCAGGCTGACACAGAAAGCCAGGTGGCGCTCAGCAGACAGAGTGGAACCCCCTCTCCGGATCTGCAGGTGGAGGCCAAAGCCAGTCTGGGCTCTGTGGCAGCTGAGGTGATCGTGCCGGTCATCGGCAACGTCTTAGCAGCCAGGGCCGCAATCCAAGAAGAAGCTCAAGGGCCTGTTACCTTTTCCTCTGTGAGCTACTTCCTCTCTGCTGTCTGTGCCGACGTGCAGACTCTACCGCTGCTGAGGAGGTCAGGGAGCAGCAGTCTGTCTTCTGGAAGGTCCCTCGGAGAGCTCCTGACCACCATGTCGAGGACCAACGTTGTCCAGGCTGTGGAGCAGAAGCTGGAGGAGCAGTTTGGGCCGTGTAGGAAGGAGCGCTCGTCCATATCGCCATCCAGCCAATCAAGAACTGAGGATTTGCTCATGATCCCTTATCTTGGGAGCCGTGGCTCTGGACATTCCCTGGCCAGTGACCTGGTCGATGGGATCATTGAATCCGTGAAGAGTGCTGTTGAGTTGCTGGACAGCCAGTCTTCATCATCCAGAGCAGGGAACAGCTCCTCCCTCACAGGATGGGACACATTGGATGTTTCCTCTGAAGTCAAGAAGATGGTCTGCAAGGCAGCGGCCAAACTGACCCCCCTGGTGAGCTCTTCCAGGATGGGAGATGTGACGGCGGACGAGAGCGTCTCTTTGATGAACGAGACGTCTCTGGAAAGTTTGCCCCCGTCTCTCATCAGGCTTCTGTTGATCCGCTCTGTCGACACGGTGACAGCAGCCTGCAGAGCCATAAGTAGTGAGTTCTGCTATCGGGAGAGCGTGAAGAACGAAGGCTTGACCAAACTCCAGCAGCTGGCCAACGAACAGATGTTGGCCTGTCTAAACAAGGCCGTAGAGGAATTGGAAATCGATGAGCTCGTCGAAGGCATCTCAGCCATCTTGGATCATTCGCTGATCCGAAGGCGTCCGGAGATGTCCTTTTCCCACATCTACCGCTCCTTGTTTGTTGACTCCCTCCTGCCAGGGAGTGGACACAGAACCACCGAGGTCCTGGAGACCTTGATTTTCTTACGTCCAGAGGGCCCACCCGCAGCTGGGCAGAGCCTGGCTCATGACACGCGAGTGGGAACGATCATAAAAGAGTACGCGACCAAAGGGAAAGATGTGTTCCAGCAGGCCTTGAGGAGAGCGACTCAGAAGCTCTCTCGCCAGCCGGCGACCCCTCGTGGCTCACCTCATGCGGCCAATCCAGAGAGCTCAGAGCGTCCATCTCTGCTGGTCTCCTCTGAGAACTGCGAGAACCTGCTTGGTGCGATCCTAGACGATCTCCATGAGGTGGTTGAGCAGCACAAGGCCTCAGCAAAGGCGAGATCTGGTGGCATGAAGTTCTGGGAGCAGGTCCACTCCTCCAGCCAGCAGCTTTATGACAGCACACTGAGGACCCTGCAGAAAGCTGCAGACAAGCTGTCGGCTCTTGAAGAACGTGTATCTGAGATCGTCCCTCCGAAGGCGTCCATCTCTTGGACCAAGAGGACCCTTGGGGTGATTCTCAGTGCCATGAGAGCAGAAGTAGCCGCTTCAGAGTGCTCCACTGCTGAACTGAAGAGGAGTGAGGACGGCCTCCTGACCTGTGCCCTCTTGGACTCCATACTGGAGAATCTCAGCCAGTTATGTGAGGACGAAGAGGGTCCAACAGTCTCCAACGCCGCCGTAGGACTGGACTCCGCCGGATTGGACGCGCTCCAGATCAAGACCGCCTCAGAGAGTCTGCTCGCCGACGTCCGTCGGCTCCGCCGGCAGACAGCCACCACCGGCCTGCATCTTCAGAGCCCCGTGAGCTCCACCAGAAGCACGTCAGAGCTGATGCTCCCAGAAAGCCCCCCGATGCCCTCCAGACAGGAGCTCATCCACAGCTTTGCTGAGAGCTCGGTTAAGAGTCAGCTGCAGAAGAGCCTTGAGCTGAACCTTCCCTCGACCTCCAGCCTGGCCTGCCAGGAGACCCTGGACCGCACGGTCAGGATCCTGACGGAGAGAGTGATGGACACTCTGTGTGAGTCTGCTGCTGCAGCTCCGTGTCCTGGGGAAGATCTCGGTGAGCTCAGCCCTGCAGCGGTCATCATGGATGCTGGGACAGCGTCGACCTCTGCAGGAGAGACGAGAAAGGCTAAGAAGGGCTTGAAGTGGTGGAGCCTGCCGAAGAAAGCCAAGCTCTTCAAGAACAAGGTGGGTTATTTATGTAATAGAACTTATAGAGCAGAGCTTATAGTATATCGTATGAGTACAGAATGAATGACCATGGGTTGGTTATTCATGTAATGGAGCATGTATAGAATGAAGAGGCAGTGTTGGGACTGAGTGGCTTTTGTGGTTCTTAATCCTGATGCTTTGGTGGACTGAGAGGTGTTGTCATAGTTTCCATAGATTCCAGCATGTTCTGTGTTTTCCCCTGCAGTTCCTGAAGAGAAAGACGGAGCCCAAGAAGCCCTCAGCCCAGGAGGAGCTTCCCCCCAGCTCTCACGTCACACCTGGTGAGCGACCACCACTGCTTGTCATCCTTAATGAATCACAAAGTAATCCTGTAGATTTGGCTAATTAAATCTGACAAAGCCTAACTTCAAATTCACCAATTTAAAATGTTGTCTTGTCACAGGGACTAAGTGTGGTTCGCCTGCCAATCTGGAGCTGTCGAAGGACCACGAGACCAAGCAGGAGCCCCCTAGACGTCCTCTACACGTACGAATGTTCCGTGCGCTTCGAAAGTCCATCGCCAAGACCTTCGAGATGTCTGGGAGCCAGTAGGACGGCCTACTGATTTAAGTAGTGAGAGTGAGAATGGGTGCTCCTCGGGGTCAAATTACTGGGACAAGACTTGACTGAGTCCAGTCTTAGTCTCAAACCTGGAGGTCTGGTTTGTCTGTGCCTCAGTACAAACCTGGAGGTCTGGTTTGTCTGTGCCTCAGTACAAACCTGGAGGTCTGGTGTGTCTGTGCCTCAGTACAAACCTGGAGGTCTGGTTTGTCTGTGCCTCAGTACAAACCTGGAGGTCTGGTTTGTCTGTGCCTCAGTACAAACCTGGAGGTCTGGTTTGTCTGTGCCTCAGTACAAACCTGGAGGTCTGGTGTGTCTGTGCCTCAGTACAAACCTGGAGGTCTGGTTTGTCTGTGCCTCAGTACATTTACACAGACATTTTGGGGGGCAGGTGCTCAAACCAAAAAAAGGGGCACCCATTGGCACGTGCACAGATAGACCCCTAGTGGTGCTCAAGCACCTGCCCTTTTGCCCTGGATGAGAAAAGTGCCCCTTCTGCTGGAGCCCTATTTTTTCTTCATTCATCAATATTTTGCTCTGTCATCAATTCCCCCCAAATGTGTTTTGATATCTGACGGGGCATTTATTTAAGTTCTTGTGAGAATTTCGCCCTGAAATGCTCCGCGGCGCTCACAAGCCCGCGCCCCTCCCTCCTCCTCCACTTAGTGCTCATGCAGTGCTGAGCGCCAGGCCAAACGGCTGCAGCCTACTTCTTCTCTGACCCGCAGCATCAGACAAACAGGTAATGACGGTGTTTGTGCAATCCCCTGACGTTGTTTGGTGATGAATTAACCACAACATTAGCGCTGCTGAAAACATTACATCGCAACAGGTGCTTGAGCACCACTAGGGGTCTATCTGTGCACGTGCCTGCCTGGAGGATTTGGGGATAGAACTCTCTCTCTACCCTCTGAGGCACAGCCGCCCATCCCGGCACCCACAGCACTTTACATTATGCCTCTCATTCACCCATTCATACACACCCACAGCGACGGAGCTGCCATGCAAGGCTAGCCTGTTCATCGGGAGCAGCTTGGGGTCCAGTGTCTTGCTCAAGGACACTTGGACACACGGCCTGGAGGATCTCCAGGAGGCTGATGTGGGATGTTTGTTCTGGTTTCCTGCCTCTCGGTTCTTCTACCCTGCAGGTCTCCTGGCCCACTTTCTCCCGGACAACGTAAGGACCGTTGCCAAGGAGCCAGAAATGTACTTTCTGCAGTACGGACGAGAACTGGGAGTTTCTCACCTGGCTGGAACTCGCTGGGCTGAGTGGATATCAGGAGAAGACCATCACAGAGACTCACTGCCGTCCGGAACACTCTACTGTATCTGATCATTGTCAATAAACAAGTTATATTGCTGTTGGAGTGTAACGGTCCTGTTTGTTTTCCTAACAAAGCTATAGCACAGGGAGGTAGGTGCGCGTTGACTCAGAAAAGGTTCTAAGATTCTGATGTACTTATGTGTGTGTTGTGTTCAGAGGTGTCAAAAGTATTCACATTCATTACTCAAGTAGAAGTATAGATACTAGGGTTTAAAAATACTTCTGTAGAAGTTGAAGTATCAATTCAAGCTTTTTACTCAAGTAAAAGTATAAAAGTACTGGTTTCAAAACTACTTAAAGTATAAAAGTAAAAGTAGTAAGGGGAAAAAATTCCATTAAGGACAAAAGCTTAGGCACAGGGGTCTATAATGCACGACCCACCTCCCCCCCAAAAACATTTTTCCAAAGGCCATAATGACTTGTTATATTGAAATGTTAATGTTGAAAAATGTGGGCTGCACCTGTTTAGGCCCATTGAAAATGAACGCATTTTAGTACAATGCAAATACATTAAAGAACCATATGTGTAGCCTACTACTAAGCATTAACATGTGTTTCATGGAGCAGAAGATATGATGACTAGTTGCCTATAAGTATAATGCTGCAAAAAGTCAAACTTCAGAGGCATATTATCAATAGCCTTTATTCAAATTAGACGGTGAGTTTGTGAAAGCCATTAGCTCGTGGTAGCCTACTTGGGTGCGCAGAGCTTGCAGCGCATTCGAAAGGAGTTGTTTTTGCATCCAAACGTGTGTGAAGGAATGATAACATACTGCTGATCAATGCTGCTATACCAATCACTACCTGATCAGACATGTTATTGGGCTTTTCTTGAGTTTCTCTTTGTTTCAGCAATGTACAGCTCCTTTACATGTGCAAATATTGTCCCTTCAAAGTGAGATACCTTTTGAGCACTATAAAACTAAGAAAGATATTAACAGGATATTATTACCTTATACATGTAAGGACTAACACCCTCCGTCAGGAAGGGAACTGTCCCTAGAACAAGACTTTGAGGACAGGTGAATGATATCAGCAGTAATTGGTTTCTGGTCACCAGGTGAACCGAGGAAGCCGACATGAAGGCTTGTGAGTCTCCTGAGCGTGGAGTCTGGATCTTGGTTGAACAGGAGAACATGAGTTTGGGTCTTCTCGTCGCTTTACCTTCAACTTTAGTTTATGATCAACCGGTGTTCAATCAACTATTGTTGCCTCAAGACGATTGAATAAAACGTATGGTTACATGGCTTGCTTCTATGTGTGCTCAGTGTCAATGCAGACTGCCTTCATTTTACAGTTGAAAACCTCAGGATCGCCTCTGAAGCATTAGCCCCTCCAGTGACTTGTACTGCTACCTAGCATGTTCCTGACAGCAGCAGAACTATGTTCTGTACCAGCTTGGCTGGAGGCAGCACGGTCCCCTGCAGTTCCACCAGCAATCCACTAGGGGGCGGACCACACGCACAGCTAATGCACAAACCATCAGGGAGCAGATTGAATCATCATTGTCAAACGCTGTAACTGCTAATTGTAGGTTCTTAATTATATTTTTTATCGACTGTAAAGTCTATCTAGATTGCAACACTTTTGAACCATGTCATACAATGCCATAACTTTTATTATATTGATTTCACATATGAATATATCAAGGTTGAAATTGCTCGCTGTTAAAAGAGTCAAGTTGACACTTCATTTTGGTAGCTCTAATCTGCAACAGCACAACAGCGCTCTCCCCCCTCCCCCCACCAGTGACCATGCTCACGGCCCGGACCCTTCCGGAACAGCACAGGGTTTCCCTGGAGCTGCTATCCGGATTGATAGTTAGGTCCATAAATATTTGGACATTGACACAATTTTCATCATTTTGGCTCTGTATACCACCACAATGGATTTGAAATGAAACAATAAAGATGTGCTTTAAGTGCAGACTTTCAGCTTTAATTTCAGGTTATTTACATCCAAATCAGGTGAACGGTGTAGGAATTACAACACATTTTATATGTGGCCCCCCCCTTTTTAAGGGACCAAAAATAATTGGACAAACTGACATAATCATCAATCTAATTGTCACTTTTAATATTTGGTTGCAAATCCTTTACAGTCAATGACAGCCTGAAGTCTGGAACCCATAGACATCACCAGACGCTGGGTTTCGTCCCTGGTGATGCTCTGCCAGGCCTCTACTGCAACTGTCTTCAGTTCCTGCTTGTTCTTGGGGCATTTTCCCTTCAGTTTTGTCTTTAGCAAGTGAAATGCATGCTCAATTGGATTTAGGTCAGGTGATTGACTTGGCCATTGCAGAACATTCCACTTCTTTGCCTTAAAAAACTCTTTGGCTGCTTTCGCAGTATGCTTCGGGTCATTGTCCATCTGCACTGTGAAGCGCCGTCCTATGAGTTCTGAAGCATTTGGCTGAATCTGAGCAGATAATATTGCCAGAAACACTTCAGAATTCATCCTACTGCTTTTGTCAGCAGTCACATCATCGATAAATACAAGGGAACCAGTTCCATTGGCAGCCATACATGCCCACGCCATAACACTACCTCCACCATGCTTCACTGATGAGGTGGTATGCTTTGGATCATGAGCAGTTCCTTCCCTTCTCCATACTCTTCTCTTCCCATCATTCTGGTACAAGTTGATCTTGGTCTCATCTGTCCATAGGATGTTGTTCCAGAACTGTACAGGCTCTTTTAGATGTTTTTTGGCAAACTCTAATCTGGTCTTCCTGTTTTTGAGACTCACCAATGGTTTACATCTTGTGGTGAACCCTCTGTATTTACTCTGGTGAAGTCTTCTCTTAATTTTTGACTTTGACACAGATACGCCTACCTCCTGGAGAGTGTTCTTGATCTGGCCAACTGTTGTGAAGGGGTTTTTCTTCACCAGGGAAAGAATTCTTCTGTCATCCACCACAGTTGTTTTCCGTGGTCTTCCGGGTCTTTTGGTGTTGCTGAGCTCACCAGTGCGTTCTTTCTTTTTAAGAATGTACCAAACAGTTGATTTGGCCACACCTAATTTTTTTGCTATCTCTCTGATAGGTTTGTTTTGATTTTTCAGCCTAACGATGGCTTGCTTCACTGATGGTGACAGCTCTTTGGACTTCATATTGAGAGTTGACAGCAACAGATTCCAAACACAAATACCATACTTGAAATGAACTCTCTTTTATCTGCTCCTTGTCAATGAAATAACGAACTCCCATGAGGGAATAACATACACCTGGCCATGGAACAGCTGAGCAGCCAATTGTCCAATTACTTTTGGTCCCTTAAAAAGGGGGGGGCCACATATAAAATGTATTGTAATTCCTACACCGTTCACCTGATTTGGATGTAAATACCCTGAAATTAAAGCTGAAAGTCTGCACTTAAAGCACATCTTGATTGTTTCATTTCAAATCCATTGTGGTGGTATACAGAGCCAAAATGATGAAAATTGTGTCAATGTCCAAATATTTATGGACCTAACTGTATGTTAACACGACGGAACTTTGATCACCACTGGGTCTTCTGAGCCCTCTTGCTGCTTTCCCATGACCATCCTCTTGCTCCTAAGAGGTCAAACCGTCTACGACACAGACCTGATGGCCAGCCCTCGTGTTCCTGTGAAAGACGCTTCTTTCACCCTCTTCAAGAAGGTTGACGCGGGCATGTGTGGTCATTGTGGGACCACCACTACGACCACTTTGAGAGCGTCAAGGTCATGCTCATGGCCCGGGTCCTTCCGGAACAGGACAGGGTTTCCCTGGAGCTGTTTGGCTGTGACCACTAGCTGACATCCACAATGTCCACAAAACAACAAACCTATCATGGAAACGGGTCTTAATATCACCCGATCTTTCTTTCAACACATGCACCCTGGTGTTCACATACAAGATGTACTTTGCCTAAAACATGCAGTAGACCTCATGTTTTGTTCTGTTCCCTCTGATCTGTCTCAAGCCTCCTTCATGCTGTTTCTCTGTCTCCTGCCTCTGGCTCTCTTATGGAATGCTCTGCAGGGTTCTAAGGTGCTTGGGTTCGTGTGTCTTTTTCATTGAAGAATTGAACGACTTGGAGAGTCTAAAAGGGCTTCTTGTCTTATCCCTCTGCTGCATTGTGTGCCGTGTTACAAAACGTTTACATTGAAATGATGCCACATTTGAACTTTAATGTTCAAATGTTTGAATGCTGTACTTCACTTGTTTGGACCCTAGTGTAGCAGAGACTATATATTTTCATTTTTATGTATATATAGTATATATATATATATATATATATATATGTGTGAATCAAAATAATGAACACTGACACATTATTTTCAGTAAATCCCCATAAATAAAAAGTCAACCACAAAAAAAGACATGGCTACAAAGTACATTTTCTTTTGTGCTCAGGCTCTGTGATGGACACAGGTTATGTCCAAGGGGTCCATATTGATGATATTGCCTGGTCCTCAGGTCCCTCTCACTGCTGGGGAGCCTCTCTAGTCCTCCTCTTCTGAGGAGGCAGAGCAGCAGGTAAAGAGCTTCCTCATTCGACGGAGGAATCCTCTCATCCCCCCCCTTATCTCCTCCCCTCCATCCTCCTCCTGTTGTCCGCCCACTGAGGAAGAAAACCTGCATTAACACTGTATCTGCATGTTCTCCACACAGCTTCCTGGTATCTGAGAAGTGTGTATGTAGTAGAACTTGTGCATGTAGCTTACTGGTATCTGAGAAGTGTGTATGTAGTAGAACTTGTGCATGTAGCTTACTGGTATCTGAGAAGTGTGTATGTAGTAGAACTTGTGCACACAGCTTCCTGGTATCTGAGAAGTGTGATGGCATTTTTTGATATAGTTACTAAGAATGTATTTTTAATAGACTGAGGTTGTGTTTAAACAAATGGATGTTGCAGTTGGTCTTAAAAGAAGAGGTCAACCAGCTCGAACCAGGTTGTTCTACCGGTGAACCCACAGGGAACCTTTCTGTTCCAAGAGAGTTAACACAATATGTGCTCGTCTGGTTTGTGGTTCACGTGTGTGTGTGTCCAGGCTTGTTCTACCTGAGCCAGGACAACCCCTTCCAGACAGAGATGGTCTTCCTGGAGGCCAGCAAGCAGCAGCAGGCCTGCCTGGTGGTGACCCTGTCCTGCAGACCAGACACTGGGGAGGCAGGGCCAGGTGGGGAGGAGGAACCAGGGCTGCTGCCCCAGAGTCTCCAGGCACCAACAGGACAGGTGAGCAGAAGACACAGAGGCAGAGCTGAGCGTTTCAGAACTGTAGAACTTATTGTAGAACTGGGCACTTCTGACCCTTGATCTTCTCCTGTACTTTCTATCTGCACTATTTGTACTTCAGTTTAGATGAAAGCATCTGCTGAACGGATCAAATGTCTAATGTGATGTAGAAATGTTAATGCCCCATGTCTGTCTCTCAGATGGAGAGAGGGATAGAGAGGGAGGCAGTGGGAGAGAGGTGACTGTCTGTTACGACCCAACCGGTTGAAAACATATTTAACAGAGGACACAGGAGACCAAACAGCTGACGTTACAAACTTGGATTTTATTTATGGTAACATTCGTTTGTTTGTCTTATTTTCTTAAAACTATGCGGTACGAAACCCCTCCCGTGCCCCGTAAGGGAAAGTAACCAAGGAAATCAACCCGGAGAGCCGGCTACAAAAGAACAAAAGAAGGTGCGACACCGGGCCAACCCTATACAGGGCCGTAGGAGCCAGAGCCAGCACCTCTACCACACTACAAGAACCCCCCCCAACTAAACTAACAAAGAAATGAACCGAAAACTAAACAGCCAGTCTCACTCTTCAGCGACCTTTATAGGCTCCCGTGAGCCTCAAAAGAAAACCGAATCTCTCAGAAATCTAACAGGGCGAAAAACGCAAACCACAAATATAAACTATTTACTCAATCATAACTATAACCAATAAATCGAAACATCCAAATGTAAGAGGAATTGAACAAAGGTGCACCTAACACTGTCTCAGAGCAGCCAGGGATGCAGGTCTGGGGAGGACTCTAAGGGAGGGCTGGACCCTGAGCTGGCCACAGCCAGACTGGTAGTCATGCCCACCAGACTCAACACCACCATCTCCATGGAGACAGTCCAGGTCCTGCTGTAGAACAACACTACAGTTCAGCAGTGAACTACTGACTTCCTGGCTTATTGGTCTGTTTCAGATGCAACATGGCAGAATGTATGTGGCAATATGACCATAGCCATAACATGCATGAGAAACATTACGTCAGATACAGCCATTCATTGAAATAAACAGTATGTGTGTCTGTGTTTATACTGTGTGTGTGTGTATCCTGTATATTTGTGTGCATGGTTTGTATATGCGTATATGTACACTACCGTTCAAAAGTTTGGGGTCACCCAGACAATTTTGTGTTTTCCATGAAAACTCAAACTTTTATTTATCAAATAACTTTCAAAATGAATAGAAAATATAGTCAAGACATTTACAAGGTTAATTATTATTATTAGAAATAATTATTTTAATTTGAAATATAAATTTTGTTCTTCAAACTTTGCTTTCGTCAAATAATGCTCCATTTGCAGCAATTACAACATTGCAGACCTTTGGCATTCTAATTCTAATCCTTCTAATCATCCATTAGTCTTCTAAGGCAATTAGCAAACACAATGTACCATTCGAACACATACAGTAATAGTTGCTGGAAATGGGCCTCTATACACCTATGTAGATATTTCATTAAAAAACAGACGTTTCCACCTAGAATAGTCATTTACCACATTAACAATGTATAGTGTATTTCTGATTAATTTAACGTTATCTTCATTGAAAAAAACAGTGCTTTTCTTTGAAAAATAAGGACATTTTTAAGTGACCCCAAACTTTTGAACGGTAGTGTATATTGTGGCAACCACACTGAAGTTTCTGCTCCAGCACCATGGACAGCACCTTCACCCAGCTCAGCACCCCTCCAATCCCCTATTAAACGCAGCGCCGTGCAAACCTGACTTGCTGTGTCTGTCTCCTCTGATCTGGCTGTGCTGCTTGACAGGGTCTCAGTGTGATTGTCACAATATATGTGTGTATGTATAATGTAAGTGTATGTGTGTGTATATGCATATAAAGTGTATGTGTGTGTATCTATACTGTGTGTGTGTGTGCAGATGTCTCAGTGGGCTCTGGTCCAGGAGCTGCTGTGTCCAGAGGGGGGCCATGGCCAGGCTGCAGCTGCTGAGGGCAGAGTACAGCAGTGCCCAGCTCAGCCTGCAGGAGGCGCTCAACCACAGCTTCCAGGTGCCTCAAACAACCTACAGACCAGGAGCAGCTACTGACACATCATTATGGGCTCTTTGTTGTATACATGAATAATCATTTGAAGTAAACCTAGACTCACTGGAGGTTGTGGGAGATGTCCATTCAGTGCTGTCAAGCACACTGCACTGCACTGTGTTAACCAAATCAATCAAACGTTCATGTGTAACTGTCACACACTGAATGTGCATTTCTTTGGATACCAGCAATTTAAAATGGATTCCACTGTCAAAATGGTAAAACGACACAGGGTGCACTACAATGAGTTATTAATAATAGATCAAATTAACTAAGAACGAGGCATAAAAAGTCAAAAGGTACTGTGGTGAACATGAAAGTCCAGGGTCTCTAAAATACATCAAACACAACTCTAGAGGGCAGAGTTCTATGATGTGAGTAGCAGAGTTCTATGATGTGAGTAGCAGAGTTCTATGATGTGAGTAGCAGAGTTCTATGGATGTGAGTAGCAGAGTTCTATGATGTGAGTAGCAGAGTTCTATGGATGTGAGTAGCAGAGTTCTATAGATGTGAGTAGCAGAGTTCTATGGATGTGAGTAGCAGAGTTCTATGGATGTGAGTAGCAGAGTTCTATGGATGTGAGTAGCAGAGTTCTATGATGTGAGTAGCAGAGTTCTATGATGTGAGTAGCAGAGTTCTATGATGTGAGTAGCAGAGTTCTATGGATGTGAGTAGCAGAGTTCTATGGATGTGAGTAGCAGAGTTCTATGGATGTGAGTAGCAGAGTTCTATGGATGTGAGTAGCAGAGTTCTATGGATGTGAGTAGCAGAGTTCTATGGATGTGAGTAGCAGAGTTCTATGGATGTGAGTAGCAGAGTTCTATGGATGTGAGTAGCAGAGTTATATGGATGTGAGTAGCAGAGTTCTATGGATGTGAGTAGCAGAGTTCTATGGATGTGAGTAGCAGAGTTCTATGATGTGAGTAGCAGAGTTCTATGATGTGAGTAGCAGAGTTCTATGATGTGAGTAGCAGAGTTCTATGGATGTGAGTAGCAGAGTTCTATGGATGTGAGTAGCAGAGTTCTATGGATGTGAGTAGCAGAGTTCTATGGATGTGAGTAGCAGAGTTCTATGGATGTGAGTAGCAGAGTTCTATGATGTGAGTAGCAGAGTTCTATGATGTGAGTAGCAGAGTTCTATGGATGTGAGTAGCAGAGTTATATGGATGTGAGTAGCAGAGTTCTATGATGTGAGTAGCAGAGTTATATGGATGTGAGTAGCAGAGTTCTATGATGTGAGTAGCAGAGTTCTATGGATGTGAGTAGCAGAGTTCTATGGATGTGAGTAGCAGAGTTCTATGGATGTGAGTAGCAGAGTTCTATGGATGTGAGTAGCAGAGTTCTATGATGTGAGTAGCAGAGTTCTATGGATGTGAGTAGCAGAGTTCTATGATGTGAGTAGCAGAGTTCTATGGATGTGAGTAGCAGAGTTCTATGGATGTGAGTAGCAGAGTTCTATGGATGTGAGTAGCAGCCGCGGGGGTTCCAGGGTCCGTCCTGCTGCTCTACTGCAGCCTCTGCTGCTCCTCCCTCGACCCGCTGCGGGCGCTGAGAGAGAAGGGAGCGTCTTCAGTCACGGTCCACCTGCACACAGGGCTCCTTCCCACCACTTCCACTCTTGCTTTCAGTCTCTTTCCTCTTCTTATCTGTGTTGGTCGGTGGTGATCAGATCTTTGCTCGACCTCCCGTCCTCCGTTTCCCGTCCGGGGGCTTGTCCTCTTTCTTTCTCTCCTGTTCCTTTCCTCCCCCTCCCCCCCCCCCCTTCCCCCACCTCCTCCATCTTGGTTGCTCGCCCCTCCTTCCTCTCTCTCTCCTCCGTTCTGTGTCTTCTTGTTCACCCTTGTTAACCCCGTCTCTTCTCGTCTCTCTCCTTTTAACACATCTCCTGGCAGCTGTGGGGTGGGCTCCAATTTACTCTGTCTGTTGACAAATCACCTGGATCCAATTTAAAACATAGCAAAGCTCTACACATGAATACTAACCCTAACCCTAACCAACTCAATAGTAAACACATCAAAACCAAGAAAACCAACTGTAGAATATCTATAACTAAACAAAACCCAAACAAAAGAATAAACATGCACATATAAAGATCAAGCAGCAGACATCCTATTCAAACCAATGTCCCACTTGGACATCGTCTCTCTCCTGATGGTTCCCCTCTCTGCAGGTCCCAGACGTGTGGCTCTGTACGGTCACCTGCACTACCAGACTGGGGAGCACAGGAAGGCTCAGGAGGGCTATGAGAGGACCCTGGACTTAATGGTGGACGCCTCAGACACACATCCCATCTACCTGCACCTGGGCTCCATCTACCTGGAGGAGGCCAGGGGGAGATGGGCGGGGTCACGCCACTGGACCAGATCCTCTCTAACAGGGCCATGGTCATTTCAGTCAGCGTGGAGGAGACTGACAACAGTCATTTGCAAATGTTAAGATAAATCTGTTATCCTGCTCTGGCAGTCAGTCATCAGTGTCTAAAATATCGATAAGTGGAGAAAGGACCCATCCCTGAGGAGACCCTGGAGATGAGGACCAGACCTCAGACAAACAACCATCCACCCTGACTCTGAATTCTGTCTGGTCAACAATCAAGGATCCAGCCCACAACACTAGAACCAAACCCAAACCACAGAAGCCTTCTTCTTCAGGGGCAGCTCCTATACTTTGGAATGATCTCCGTCTCTAGTGTCTCTCCAGGGGGCCTTCAGGAGGTGTTTATTTCCCCCAGATTCTAATGAATTGCATTATACATTTGACCTTGTCAGTTTCTCTGATCCTGTCCTTGTTGGTGTTAAACGCTTGTTGTATTCTCAGCTGTTGTATGTGATCTTATTTCTGGAACTCCATGTACAGCACTTTGGTACTTAATTACATTTAGCTGAGTTTATTTGAGAGTACACCCAAAGTACACACCCTCCTACCTGAAGGGTTAACATCTCTCATGATGGTGTCTATATCACTGGACTCTGACCGGTTGTATTTTACTGTTCAGTGTACCTGCTACGACAACGAGTGATGGCGTCTATACGACCAGACTTTGACCTGTTTTATTGTCCTGTAGCTGTAGAATGTTCCAGAGACACACCTCATCCTCGTTGTGGAAGCAGCACAAACAGCATCACCAGATTTCTTCTCCAGCACAAAGGACAATGCCTGCTTGAGTTGACGTTGTGAATTCAGACCAGCAGAAAGCAGAGGTAAGTCCCTCCAGGGATTATTATCAGGTCAGGTAGGAAGTGAGGATGATTGTAGTTGAACGCTCAGACCTACAATCCTCCTGAATGGAGGACCAGGGTGTTGGTCAAGAGACATGGCTGAACCGTTGGAGCGTTTGGTTGGACACTAACATGAAGAACCATATCCAGTAGAGAATGAAGGATTTTAATGGGTTTATTGGTAATATTTGTTGGTCAGTCTTAGTTTGTCATTGTACTGAAGGTGATTTGGAGTACAAATGTACAGTACAGATCCTTGGTCATTCCTGTTAATCATTGTCTACAGTACAGATATCTACTGGACTGGGTGTTATTACAGAACATGTGATGACAGAGGGCAGTTTCAGAGAAGGCAGTAAAGCTGCTTTAGATAAGATTACACTGTTCATTATGTTTCTTGAGTGTGCTGAATAATCTAAGATGATACAATCCAATGTTAAATAGTCCATTTCAGAGTTAGTCTTGGTGATGTTGTCCCCAGTATGAACTCCTCTAGCAGCTGATGTCACACCTGCCTCTCTCTCCCTAATACACACAGCACACACACACACCTGCCTCTCTCTCCCTAATGCACACAGCACACACACACACCTGCCTCTCTCTCCCTAATACACACAGCACACACACACACCTGCCTCTCTCTCCCTAATACACACAGCACACACACACACCTGCCTCTCTCTGCCTAATACACACAGCACACACACACACCTGCCTCTCTCTGCCTAATACACACAGCACACACACACACACCTGCCTCTCTCTGCCTAATACACACAGCACACACCTGCCTCTCTCTCACTAATACACACAGCACACACATACCTGCCTCTCTCTGCCTAATACACACAGCACACACACACACCTGCCTCTCTCTCCCTAATACACACAGCACACACACACACCTGCCTCTCTCTCTCTGCCTAATACACACAGCACACACAAACACCTGCCTCTCTCTCCCTAATACACACAGCACACACACACACCTGCCTCTCTCTGCCTAATACACACAACACACACACACCTGCCTCTCTCTCACTCCCTAATACACACAGCACACACACACCTGCCTCTCTCTCCCTAATACACACAGCACACACACACACCTGCCTCTCTCTCCCTAATACACACACACACTCACACACCTGCCTCTCTCTCCCTAATACACACAGCACACACACACACACCTGCCTCTCTCTCTGTAATGGTGGAAATTCAAGCGGCACTGTGTAGATTTGAATAGTCAAGAGATGGCGGTTACAATAAATTTATTTTGCTTGTACAAATCAAGATTTAACAAAGTACTTTGTGATCAGTCATAACGAAGGAGGTGCTAGCCACAGGTCGTTCGCCAGAGTGATACAGAACAACCCTAAAACCCTGCCTTATATAAACTTTAGATCAAATGGTTTTTCTGAACTCTGTGATTGGTCAGCACTGCTCAGTGACAGTGACTTCATATCAAGTTCCCACGGTTCTTTAATGTGGCCTCTCTCCCCAAACCAGTAGATAGTAAAACCACAGGAGTTCACCAGTCAAATGGTCAACTGTCCTTTGTGTGGGCCACTTCAAACAAGTCTACAGGAAGGGTCAGAGCAGTTTGATCAGTTAACAATACAGTTGAATCCACATTGTCTCCAGACCAGCTGTCTCTTCCTCCCCAGGTGTCATAAACTGCAAATGGCATCTCTACCAAATGGAGTTGACTCTTAATCAACTTTAGACTTCCGTTAAAACACATTCCTCATATATGAAACACACACATTATAACTGTATTCCAAAATTTCCACGACACTCTCCCTAATACACACACACTCACACACCTGCCTCTCTCTCCCTAATACACACAGCACACACACACAACTGCCTTTCTCTCTCACTCCAGTGTTGTATGAGAGTTTTCATAGGGGTTAAATGTATTCTATACTGTATGTAAGAGATCTTTGTGCAGGGGTTTGTTTTAGGACGGTTCATGTTCATATCTAGTATATAACCAGCTCTCTCACAAGGTTCTGAAATACTGTATTCATTACAGTTTTTTCCAATTGCTAAAACACAATTTTGGAAACTAGGCTGGTTTTATCAAAATACTTCTCACAATTCACAAAACCACACACCCAATCTGCAAAATACCTCATACAGTATATCCTGGAAAAAGAAGCACTGCAATTAAAACTACATATAGCATTATCAAAATCAAACTTTTGCATGAAATGGCACACACTTCATTCATATGACCAGATTTGTGTCTAACCAACTACACACTGTTGGGCATAATGAAAAGCACTCTCATCTTTAGTATGCTTTGCCATAATACTAAAATAGTTCAAATTGTAGAAAATTCTTCAGATTGTTCACATGCACAGAAATATTTGCAGATATGGATTCATTCAAATCAACTATATAGATTATATAATGAAATAGATAATTACATTTCTTATGTGTGGTGTTTCTCCTGTGTGCTTGTCTCTTTTCAGCTCCTGCTCTCAGGATCAAGTTTCATCTCCTCCTGTTTCCTATTGGCTCATATAAGGAGGTGGGTGTGGCCTGAAATGAAAGAGGAGGGTGAGGTGAAAGTGAAAGTCAAAATATTTTTTACATTCTTGTTATATTTTAACAAGAATGTGTAAGACAGATTCTCAAACTCAAAAGCAGATTTTAAACTTTCCCAGTATCAATGTACACATAAAGTAAAAGAGAAGGTGAGGTTTCAGAGTTATGGCATCTTAGTACTACAGTTTTCTAACAGGAAGTGAAACGGCCTTTCGCTCAGTCTAATGGCCAACATGCAACAAGTTATAACTAACTCACTATGGTCTAATAATATCAAGATCACTTTTATTGTTTCATATAATTAACCAAACATGGTGTTGTTGGCCGTTTAGCAACTAATTATAAATATTTCCTCACACATTAAAAACAAACGTACATCCACAGAGACATGTGACATGTGACAGGTCCATGAAGGTTTTCTAAGAGGAAGTGAGGTAGTGCTCAGTACAGCTGATGGTGCAGTATGATGGAGTGGAGCTTGTTGTAAGAGGAAGTGAGGTAGTCCTCAGTACAGCTGATGGTGCAGTATGATGGAGTGGAGCTTGTTGTAAGAGGAAGTGAGGTAGTGCTCAGTGCAGCTGATGGTGCAGTATGATGGAGTGGAGCTTGTTGTAAGAGGAAGTGAGGTAGTGCTGAGTACAGCTGATGGTGCAGTATGATGGAGTGGAGCTTGTTGTAAGAGGAAGTGAGGTAGTGCTCAGTCCAGCTGATGGTGCAGTATGATGGAGTGGAGCTTGTTGTAAGAGGAAGTGAGGTAGTGCCCAGTACAGCTGATGGTGCAGTATGATGGAGTGGAGCTTGTTGTAAGAGGAAGTGAGGTAGTGCTCAGTACAGCTGATGGTGCAGTATGATGGAGTGGAGCTTGTTGTCTTCTCTGTTGTCTTCTGTTGTCTTATGTCAGTATGAGGTAAATGACTGAGGAACTGAATACGTTTTAACTGAGTTGTTTACATCATAGTGGTGTGTTCTTAATGAGGGTATAAAGTAAGTTGTGCTTCCTCTCTTAAGGTAACAGTCTGATAGAGCTGGATTCTACACTCCACGCTGCGTAGGGCCTTGCGGTCCCTGTCTGTGCAGCTGCCATACCACACTGTAACGCAACCAGTCAGTATGCTCTCTATAGTGCATCTGTAGAAGAGATGCCATGCCAAACTTCTTCAGTCTCCTCAGGAAGAAGAGGCGTTTCCAAGGCGCTTTGACCACCTTGTCTGTGTGAGCAGACCAGGTGAGGTCATTGCTGATGTTCACCCCGAGGAACCTGAAGCAGCTGACCTTCTCCACTTTGGATCCGTTGATGGGAAGGGGTGCATGCTCCTCCTCCTGCCGCCTCCTATAGTCCACAATCATCTCCTTGGTCTTGCTGACGTTGAGAGGTTATTGTCTATAGTATATTGTATTCAGTGGGTCTATGTATAGTATATAGTGAGTCTATAGTGGGTCTGTGTAGTGTGTAGTGTATGGTGTATAGCAGGTCTATGTAATGTGTAGTGTATAGTATATAGTGGGGTATGTATAGTGTGTAGTATATAATGGGTCTGTGTAGTGTATAGTATATAGTGGGGCTATGTAGTGTGTAGTGTATATTATATAGAGGGTCTATGTAGTGTATATTTTATAGTGGGTCTATGTAGTGTAATGTATATAGTGGGTCTATGTAGTGTATAGTGTATAGTATATAGTGGGTCTATGTAGTGTATAGTGTCTAGTATATAGTGTGTTCACTATATACTAGACACAAAAAGGAGAGGGAGGGAGAGGAGGACAGAGACACAACAAGGAGAGGAGGGGGAGGGAGAGGAGGGCGGAGGTGGAGCAAGAACCCAACAGAGATGAGGGTTGGAGGAGAGAAAGGAAGGAGAAAGGGGATGGAGAGAGAGACACAAAACATCTCATGTCAACCACATTAACACTGGACTATGTCTGGGGTGGAGAGGTGATGGGGGAGACATGATGACAGAGGCTTAGCTGACAATAAATTGTACGAATTATCCAACACACATCACTTGTGATACAGATTTAACCAGAAAAGAGATGTGTTTGTGCCTCAATGTGAGAGAGAGGAGAGATGGAGAGAGAGAAAGGTTGTAGAGTGCATGAGAGAAGGCAAGGAGGAGGACAGGATCTCTCTCTCTCTCTAACAAAATGTATCCCCCAACATTCCTGTAAGCAACTGTCTCAGCATGCGTCTCCTAATAATGAACACAGAAGCTTCCAACTCACATTAAAACACATTCATTTTACACAACCTAAAATGTCATATCAGGGGAGAGGAGGTGGGGGGAGAGAGTAGATAAGGAGGGTGGAGAGAGAGGAGGTGGGGGGAGAGAGTAGATAAGGAGGGTGGAGAGAGAGGAGGTGGCGGGGGGAGAGAGTAGATAAGGAGGGTGGAGAGAGAGGAGGTGGGGGGAGAGTAGATAAGGAGGGTGGAGAGAGAGGAGGTGGCGGGGGGAGAGAGTAGATAAGGAGGGTGGAGAGAGAGGAGGTGGGGGGAGAGTAGATAAGGAGGGTGGAGAGAGAGGAGGTGGGGGGGGAGAGAGTAGATAAGGAGGGTGGAGAGAGAGGAGGTGGGGAGAGAGTAGATAAGGAGGGTGGAGAGAGAGGAGGTGGGGGGAGAGTAGATAAGGAGGGTGGAGAGAGAGGAGGTGGGGGGGAGAGTAGATAAGGAGGGTGGAGAGAGAGGAGGTGGGGGGAGAGTAGATAAGGAGGGTGGAGAGAGAGGAGGTGGGGGTGGGGAGTGTAGATAAGGAGGGTGGAGAGAGAGGAGGTGGGGGGGGAGAGTAGATAAGGAGGGTGGGGGGCAGGGTCGGACTGGGACCGAAAAATAGCCCGGGACTTTGAAACGCAGACCGGCCCGCCACCTGT